>NC_091989.1:4851080-5048580 GCF_044704955.1 Pristiophorus japonicus | reverse complement strand
GGCTCAGGCAACTGAAGGCACGGCCACCGATGGTGGAGCGATTATAATCAGGGATGCTCAAGAGGGCAGAATTAGAGGAGCACAGACATCTCGGGGGGTTGTGGGGCTGGAGGAGATTATAGAGATAGGGAGGGGAGAGGGCCATGGAGGGATTTGAAAACAAGGATGAAAATTTTGATATCAAGGCGTTGCTTAACCGGGAGCCAGTGTCGGTCAGTGAGCACAGGGGGTGATGAGTGAGTGGGACTTGGTGCGAGTTAGGACGTGGGCAGCGAGCACAGGGGGTGATGGGTGAGGGGGACTTGGTGCGAGTTAGGACACGGGCACCCGAGTTTTGGATCACCTCTAGTTTACGTAGGGTAGAATGTTAACCATCAGAGTGAGCTTGTCGGCAAAAGTCAGAGAAATGCGACTGTGTGTGATATGGTCAATCTCTCCCAGTAAGGGGCAGGCAGTGTATCAGCTGTGGCTCAGTGGGTAGCACCCTCGCCACTGAGTCAAAAGGTTGTGGGTTCAAGTCCCACTCCAGGGACTTGAGCACAAAAATCTAGGCCGACACTCCCAGTGCAGTACTGAGGGAGCGCCGCACTGTCGGAGGTGCTGTCTTTCGGATGAAGAAGTTAAATCGAGGCCCAGTCTGCTCTCTCAGATGGACGTAAATGGCATTATTTTGAAAAAGAGCAGGGGAGTTATCCCGGGTGTCCTGGTCAATATCTGTCCCTGAATCAACATCACTTAAAAAATCAGCTCCTCGGGTCATTATCACATTGCTGTTTGTGGGAGCTTGCTGAGCACAAATTGGCTGCTGCGTTTCCCACATTCCAACAGCGACTGTAATTCGAAAGTACTTCATTGGCTGTAAAGCGCTTTGAGATGTCATAAAACTTGGAGAAAAAACTAGGGAGGAGCCTGCTCCCAGTTTGGTCTGTGATTGGCCAGGAGAACACGATGGCCGATTGGGATTGGTTGGCTGTCCGACCTGTGAGGTCTGATAGCAAACAACTCCAGGAGAGAAAGAACAAATGGAATGTTGGCCTTTATTGCAAAGGGGATGGAGTATAAAAGCAGGGAAGTCTTGCTACAGTTATACAGGGAATTGGTGAGGCCACACCTGGAGTACTGCGTGCAGTTTTGGTTTCCATATTTACGAAAGGATACACTTGCTTTGGAGGCAGTGCAGAGAAGGTTCACTCGGTTGATTCCGGGGATGAAGGGGTTGACTTATGAGGAAAGGTTGAGTAGGTTGGGCCTCTACTCATTGGAATTCAGAAGAATGAGAGGTGATCTTATCGCAACGTATAAGATTATGAGGGGGCTTGACAAGGTGGATGCAGAGAGGATATTTCCACTGATGGGGGAGACTAGAACTAGGGGGCATGGTCTTAGAATAAGGGGCTGCCCATTTAAAACTGAGATGAGGAGAAATGTCTTCTCTCAGAGGGTTGTAAATCTGTGGAATTCACTGCCTCAGAGAGCTGTGGAAGCTGGGACATTGAATAAATTTAAGACAGAGATAGACAGTTTCTTAACCGATAAGGGAGTGAAGGGTTATGGGGAGCGGGCAGGGAAGTGGAGCTGAGTCCATGATCGGATCAGCTATGATCTTATTGAATGGCGGAGCAGGCTCGAGGGGCTGTATGGCCGACTCCTGCTCCTATTTCTTATGTTCTTAACATTGGCCGAAGAACGTGAGCCGGTGACGCGACCCATGTGTTTGATCCAGGTAGCAGGGTGGGCTGGGGGCATGGGCAGGTCAATATGCGAGGTGAGCAAGGGGACCAGCGGACCCCTCCCCACACACAGTTATCATAAGCAAGGCGCTCCAAGGGCACGGGGGCAGAGTCAGGGGAAACAAACCAATCACCAGCAAGAATGTCCACAAGGGCAGAGAGGCTGCCGCCCCAACTATTTTTTAGCTGTGGTGATGTGTTAAGCCACATTGGCTTTGATGCTTGGTTAATACTGTATTAGTGATTGGGTTTGACCTGCCTGTGACAGCAATTGCTTCCGCTTTCCTTGACTGAAGGAACGGTCCTTTGCAGATAGCAATAGGTATTGTCGTGAAGAGGTCTGGAGGCGGAATGTGGCCAGCGTTTCAGCACTTGAACATTCAGTAACCCCTTAACAACAACTTGTATTTATATAGCGCCTTTAATGTAGTCAAGCTTCTCAAGGCGCTTCACACGAGCGATTATCAAAAAAATTTGACACCGAGCCCCATAAGGAGATTTTAGGGCAAGTGACCAAAAGCTTGGTCAAAGAAGTAGGTTTTGTGGAGCGTCTTGAAGGAGGAAAGGTATTAAAGGTGCAAGAGGGTGACGGCAGCGAAGAGGGCGACTGGGATTGGATGTCACCATAACCCAGGTCGGTGGTTGGAGCGTGGGCAGGTACAGCAGGAGCAGCGAGAGATTGTAGAGGGACGTGATCGGGGCCCGGGAGAGGCGAGGGCCCAGGGGCAGCACGGGCCCAGCCCACACTGCGATATGTGCGCACACTAGGTCTGTGCAGCAGAGCAGGTCTCCAGTCGTCCTGGTTAACCCTTGCCACTGGACCAAGACCTAGCTCTGTCAAGCCCGTGTGGTGGCTGGTGTGCAACGGTCACCCCACGTTAAAAAAATCCACCCACAGGCATCTTCCACCCTTCAGGATGTAGTTCGGGATCTGGAATATTAGGTCCATCATTGAAACACCTGGGAACTCATCCCTTTTTGGTGTGGAAGCAAGTCATCCTCGATACGAGGGACCGCCTGAGAATAAAGAAAGGGGAGAGAAGTGGAGAGCTTCAGGGAAGGACTGCTACAAGATGGGACCAGACTGAGAGATTGATGGCCGATATACCTGGGACAAACGGAGTTGAACTCTGATGGGAGAAGACCACATATTCGATGCGCTCTCACATTTCTGTGAAGCCGGAGGGAAGGAGTACAGTCGCTCCTGTCCAACTGTTTAATAGTTTCCAATAACGGAGTGACTCCAGCCAACGAGCCGGAAACTACCGGAAGCTGCACAGAAGCATTCTGCGCATAACCGTCAGGTACCAAAATGTAACAAATAACGTTCACCACAACGGACGGGGGATCCGTGAGGTGCTGAAGCTTTCCGGCAGTTTCCCTCACAGCCTGATCTCTCCGGCCATTTTTCCCATCTCTCCCAGCATTCAAATATATATATTTTTTGAACGATCCTACTCTCCTAACGAACCGGCAGCGGTACGCAGTCCACTTCCGGGTCGTCTGTGGCAGTCGTGTCCTTCAAATATCCAGCACGTCAATAAGACTCGCATTTATATAGCGCCTTTCACGGCCACTGGACGTCTCAAAGCGCTTTACAGCCAATGAAGTACTTTTGGAGTGCAGTCACTGTTGTAATGTGGGAAACGCGGCAGCCAATTTGTGCACAGCAAGCTCCCACACACAGCACTGTGATAATGACCAGATAATCTGTTTTAGTGATGTTGATTGAGGGATCAATATTGGCCCCAGGACACCGGGGAGAACTCTCCTGCTCTTCTTCAAAATAGTGATCATGGGATCTGAGAGAGCAGATGGGGCCTCGGTTTAACGACTCATCCGAAAAACAAAATACACAAATTGCTCAATGTCGGCCAGGCAGAATCGGGTCTGGCAATGTAGCCACAGCTAATCGTTAAACCAGCGCACATCTCCCACTGTGACTCCGTGCGCCCGCTGAGCTAGCGATGACAGAGCGGGAGACATCGGCAGGAAAAACCCCGCAAAAGATTTTCATGACAGAGGGAGGGAGACAGGAAAGGAGACTCAGAGGACGCCAGCCCTGCTCACTATCAATAATAATTATTGTTAAAAGTCGAACATCCAACAACGCTAGCACAAAATGTAGCTCGCAATCTATTGCAAAACCGGATCGGAAATCATATCCGACGTCAAGTGATGATTAAGGACTAGTACACAAGATGACAATACGTTTCAAAGTTAATCTTCATGTTGCTGTCTGTAGATTTTTAAATGATGAATTGTTTTTGTTATAGGCAACGATTTTAGTTTTTAAAATGCCACATTTCAATGAACCCCCCCCCCCCCATAATCTCCTGGCGAAGGGGCTCCACAATAGCCAAAAAATTATTGTTTGTGGCATTAGTGTACAAACGCTTAACACAATCGGACGACATCCCTCTGCTATTTTAACAGAAGCATTCACCGCTTTATTTTAAACAGGTTACCGCCTCTGTTAATCCAACAGAGAGAAAAATGTTGTATGAATATATTAATGCATTTATATGGTAATATATGTGCTAGAAGGACAAGGGCAGCAGGTGCATGGGAACACCACCACCTCCACGTTTCCCTCCCAGTCACACACCATCCTGACTGGGAAATATATCGGCCGTTCCTTCATCGTCGCTGGGTCACAATCCTGGAACTCCCTCCCTAACAGCACTGTGGGAGCACCTTCACCACACGGACTGCTGCGGTTCAAGAAGGCGGCTCACCACCACCTTCTCAAGGGGCAGTTAGGGATGGGCAATAAATGCTGGCCTTGCCAGCGACGCCCACATCCCAGGAATGAAGAATAAAAGGTCCTGGATTGCACCTGGTTTATTATCAGCACGGTGCGAACACTCGGGTGAGAGAAAATCAGCTGTGACATCTTGGCAGGCACAAAAACATTTGTGCGTGCACATTATAAATAACTGACATCATGACATTCATATAGTATTTATTAGAAAAATGAAACACAAACCCAAAATGCTGGAAATACTCAGCAGGTCGGGCAGCATCTGTGGAGAGAGAAACAGAGTTAATGTTTCAGGTTGAAGACCCTTAGTCAGAACTGGAAATAAGTTAGAGATGTAACAGGTTTTAAGCAGGTGCTGGGACAGGGAGAGGAGGAGTGGGTGAGAAGGAACAAAAGGGAAGATCTGTGATAGGATGGGAGGCAGGAATCTGTCCCATCTCTAACTTTTTCCAGTTCAGACGAAGGGTCATCGACCTGAAACATTAACTCTGTTTCTCTCTCCACAGATGCTGCCTGACCCGCTGAGTATTTCCAGCATGTTCTGTTTGTGGTTCGGATTCCAGCATCCGCAGTATTTTGCTTTTATAATGGGATGAAGATGTATTCAAAAGAATTTGCAGCTATCATTTATATCCGTATTGATAAAGCACAGCTCCACACCATGGTCTGTAAACACCTATGTAGTGCCATGTACAATGCAAGGTCTGTTTCGTAATGCACGTTGAAAAGAAAAATGTAAATGTACCGTCACCCATTCTGTGTACTGTATAGTGACACGTGTAATGTCATTTGTTGAATGTACTACAAGGTATCCCGTATTGTACCGAATTGTACTTGAACTTGTGCCATCAGCACCCAAATGTAGTGTATGGGATTGCTGACTGCAGCTAAACGTACTGAACAGCCTTTGAATTTACTGTACAAATTTTTATATGAATAAAGTATATTTTGAAATTAAAAAAAATAAATGCCGGCCTTGCCAGCGACGCCCACATCCCAGGAATGAATAAATAACAAATCGCAAAGAGTAATTGTCAGGCCAGTATTGTCTAAGCTACTTTCCACTTCTCAGGCCCTCCCCACTGTATCGACAGTGAGGCGATTCCCAGACTCGGAGTCTTGCTAATGATCATTCCCTTCCCGTGGAGATGTGTCTGAATCCTACTTGGAGTGTCCACAGGAGCACAATCCACTGAGCATCATAGCACCACACTGCATCCCAGCACGCTGATCCCAGCACTCACTGCCATCCTCCGCTTATTAAAAAAAAATCATTTACAGACAATTTTACTTTTCCTGCTTTTAATCTTTTCCAATTTTTTTTTAATCCCTTCCTTCAGATATTCGGTTTGGTCTTGTGCTCAGTTCTTATTGGTGCAGGATGGAGTGTGGATTGAAACTCTCGTTTGAGCTTTAAAGCCATTTGCTCCTGGGAATTCCAGCGTCAGCTGTGGCTCAGTGGGCAGCACTCTCACCTGTGGTTCAGAAGGTCGTGGGTTTAAGTCCCACTCCAGGGATTTCAGCACAAAAATCTAGGCTGACACTCCAAGTGCAGTGCTGAGGGAGTGCCGCCCTGTCGAGGGGCAGTACTGAGGGAGCGCCGCACTGTCAGAGGGGCAGTACTGAGGGAGTGCTGCACTGTCGGAGGGGCAGCACTGAGGGAGTGCTGCACTGTCGGAGGGGCAGTACTGAGGGAGTGCTCCACTGTCGGAGGGGCAGTACTGAGGGAGTGCTCCACTGTCGGAGGGGCAGTACTGAGGGAGTGCTCCACTGTCGGAGGGGCAGTACTGAGGGAGTGCTCCACTGTTGGAGGGGCAGTACTGAGGGAGTGCCGCACTGTCAGAGGTGCCATCTTTTGGATGAGACGTTAAACCGAGGCCACCTCTGCAGAAGTGGACGTAAAAGATCCCACGGCACTATTTTGAAGAGGAGCAGGGGAGGTGTCCTGGGGCCAATATTTATCCCTCAATCAACATCCCTAAAAACAGATTATCTGGTCATTATCACATTGCTTTTTGAGGGAGCTGGCTGTGGGCAAATTGGCTGCCGCGTTTCCCACATCATCATCATAGGCAGTTCCTCGGAATCGAGGAAGATTTGCTTCCGCTCTAAAAGTGAGTTCTCAGGTGGCTGAACAGTCCAATACAGGAATTCCAGTCTCTGTCACAGGTGGGACAGACAGTGGTTGAGGGAAGGGGTGGGTGGGGAGTCTGGTTTGCCGCACGCTCCTTCCGCTGCCTGCGCTTGGTTTCTGCATGCTCTCGGCGACGAGACTCAAGGTGCTCAGCGCCCTCCCGGATGCACTTCCTCCACTTAGGGCGGTCTTTGGCCAGGGACTC
This sequence comes from Pristiophorus japonicus, assembly GCF_044704955.1. Taxonomy (NCBI): domain Eukaryota; kingdom Metazoa; phylum Chordata; class Chondrichthyes; family Pristiophoridae; genus Pristiophorus; species Pristiophorus japonicus. The sequence continues at coordinate 5,041,747 of NC_091989.1, read as the reverse complement.
CCAGGTGTCGGTGGGGATGTTGCACTTTATCAGGGAGGCTTTGAGGGTGTCCTTGTAACGTTTCCTCTGCCCACCTGGGGCACGCTTGCCGTGTAGGAGTTCCGAGTAGAGCGCTTGCTGCATTTCCTATATTACAACAGAGACTACTCTTCAAAAGTACTTCATTGGCTGTAAAGCACTTTGGATTGGCTGGCGGTTGTGAGAGGCGCTATATAAATGCAATGACTTCTAAGTGTTATAGAATAGTGTGACTCCACCAAACATGACGAACCGTGAGATCAGACTTCTCCCACTTTGAATTGTAGACTGTATAGACAAACTGATTTTCTGTATTCTAACTGGCCCGACAGTTTAATTTTACCTGCCAAATGCAATTCCTTATACTTGCCATAAGATTTCCAAACCACACGGCTGAACCGCTGGGATCCATTTGCCATTGATCAGACCGCATCGACTAATCAAACATTAGCAATCTGCACGACTTACAGAATCAAGCAGCAATCATTCAGGCTCTACATTAAAACAAGCCTGCGGTTCGGAACTGATACACAATGCGCTGGGGAGCAGTAAGCTTTGTTTGTTGTGGAGGGCGCTGAACATCTTCGGCTAGAGAGTTGCAATATACCTGAATCAGGTAAATAAATTATAAAATATTAAAGCGTTTTCTTTACCGATATATAAAAAAAATCATCGGGTGCAACAGTTTATTTGGTCAAGAACTGGTACTTTCCTGATTTCAGTGTCTCCTCCCGAGTCAGTTCTTAAAGACGATCCCCACTGCTGCTCTCGCAATTCAGTTAATGACCGTATCGATCTCCCACAATGCTCGGTGTTGTATGACAAAGCCAATCACATCACAGAGCTTGCTGCGGGAGACTGAAGTGTATGCACCAATGTCAAGAGTAAAGAAAATCTGTCGAATCAGGAATAGAAAAAGACTTGCGTTTATATAGCGCCTTTCACAACCACCGGACGTCCCAAAGCGCTTTACAGTCAACGAAATACGATTTTTTTTTGGAGTGTAGTCACTGTTGCAATGTGGGAAACGCGGCAGCCAATTTGCGCACAGCAAGCTCCCACACACAGCAATATGATAATGACCAGATCATCTGTTTTAGTGATGTTGATTGAGGGATAAATATTGGCCCCAGGACACCGGGGATAACTCCCCTGCTCTTCTTCAAAATAGAGTTTAGGTCCACCTGAGAGAGCAGACGGGGCCTCGGTTTAACATTTCATCTTAAAGACGGCACCTCCGACAGTGCAGCACTCCCTCAGCACTGCCCCTCCGACAGTGTGGCACTCCCTCAGCACTGCCCCCTCCGACAGTGTGGCACTCCCTCAGCACTGCCCCTCCAACAGTGTGGCACTCCTCAGCACTGCCCCTCAGACAGTGTGGCACTCCCTCAACAGTGCCCCTCCGACAATGTGGCACTCCCTCAGCACTGCCCCCCCCGACAGTGCGGCACTCCCTCAGCACTGCCCCTCCGACAGTGTGGCACTCCCTCAGCACTGCCCCTCCGACAGTGTGGCACTCCCTCAGCACTGCCCCCCCCGACAGTGCGGCACTCCCTCAGCACTGCCCCTCCGACAGTGTGGCACTCCCTCAGCACTGCCCCTCCGACAGTGTGGCACTCCCTCAGCACTGCCCCTCCGACAGTGTGGCACTCCCTCAGCACTGCCCCTCCGACAGTGCGGCACTCCCTCAGCACTGCCCCTCCGACAGTGTGGCACTCCCTCAGCACTGCCCCTCCAACAGTGTGGCACTCCCTCAGCACTGCACTGGAGCATCAGCGTAGATTTTTGTGCTCAAGGCCCTGGAGTGGGACTTGAACCCACAACCTTCTGACTCAGAGGTGAGAGTGCTGCCCACTGAGCCCCGGCTGACACTAGTACAGCACAGAAGGAGGCCATTCGGCCCATCGAGTCTGCGCCGGTTCTTTCGAAGAGCAATCCAGTCAGCCCCCTCCCCCGCTCTTTCCCCACAATTCATTTCTCCTTTGAGTGTTTAAGTTAGAGTGGATAGGACGGACCTATTTCCCTCGCCAGAGACGTCAACAACCAGAGGGCATAGGTTTAAAGTAATTGGGGGGAGGTTTAGAGGAGTTTTGAGGGGAAATTGCTTCACCCAGAGGGTGGTGGGGGTCTGGAACTCACTGCCTGAAAGGGAGGTAGAGGCAGAAACCCTCACCACATTTGGATGTGCACTTGAAGTGCCGTAACCTGCAGGGCTACGGACCGAGAGCTGGAAAGTGGGGTTAGGCTGGGTAGCTCTTTGTCGGCCGGCACGGACACGATGGGCCGAATGGCCTCCTTCCGTGCTGTGAATTAATGTGATTCTATGATTATCCAATTTCCTTTTGAAGGCGACTATTGAATCTGTATCCACTCCAGTGATTTTAACTGGCTTTAGTTCAAGCGCCAAAATAAATCTGAAGTCTGTTGATTTGTTGCTCTGTATCGTACATGGTGTACGCCTGTTGGAGTGCAGTCACTGTTGTAATGTAGGAAACATCAATTTGCGCACAGCAAGCTCCCACAAACAGCCGTGCGCTAATGTGTACCCTTCAAATTATTTCGACGTTCTGGCAAACACTTGTCCAAGCAATGATTCCTCGCTCGGAAGGCTGATAGTGGACTTGCTCAATGTCATCCCGAGCTCCCTCGTGTGTCTGAATAAGGAATTGGGGAGTCCTAACACGTGTGGTGAACAGCAGAAGGAACGGACACTGCACTCACCTTCCTTGGTGCTAAGTGTGGGTCTAACTTGAGGTGGCATTTTATGTCACAGGAGAAAAGTTGCATGGCTTGGCTACCAAATTGGTCGATTCTCTCAATTTCTTGTGTCACTCCACCCCTGTGGGAAAATTTCACGGCACAAATGAGCCTGGACACGATCAGAGTCACTTAACTAAATTGGCATTAGATGTGTGTTGCTAAAGGCGTGTGTGCAGACTTAGTATTCTCTATGACTTCCCTGCCGCATTTCAGTGCCACACATAGCTAAATTGAAGCTAGGAATATAATGGGCGCTATATAATGACTGCTATATACAAACGATGCAGGTAAGGTTGATTTTCGAAGAAGAGCAGGTAGAGTTCTCCCCAGTGCCGTCTTTCGGATGAGACGTTAAACCGAGGCCCCGTCTGCTCTCTCAGGTGGATGTAAAAGATCCCATGACACTATTTGGAAGAAGAGCAGGGGAGTTATCCCCGGTGTCCTGGGGCCAATATTCATCCCTCAATCAACATCACTAAAACAGATTATCTGGTCATTATCACATTGCTGTTTGTGGGAGCTTGCTGTGCACACATTGGCTGCCGCGTTTCACACATTGCAACAGTGACTGCACTTCAAAAGTACTTAATTGGCTGTAAAGCGCTTTGCGACACCCTGAGGTCGTGAAAGGCGCTATATAAATGCAAGTCTTGCATTCATTCAAAGCTCATGTGTGGTTAGTGATGAATATTCAATAACCCAAATCAATGGGCAGTTCAGATAACAGACATCACACACTCCTCAAATTTTCCATGGAGTTACAAACTACAGTAATGCTCAATTCTCTCAGTTTTTCCTTGCTCCGCCTGTCTGCAGCTTTTTAAATCTAAGTCTCTCTCACCTCATCAGTCCTTCCTGTTGTATCTTGTCCTCTCCCCTAATTCTTTCAACTGCAGCAGTGTTGGCACAATGGACCTTGGCCCTTCAGCAGTCTTTCTCAATTAACAAAATCAAGCTCTGGCTCCTGTTCCTGAGCATGTGGAGACAGAAACGGTTTGGTCTTTGCACTGCCCTATCATTGTGTGTACCCACTGATGTGTTAGTAGGGTTTATAACACGTAGACATATAGAATACAGATAGTTACCCCGCAGGCCCTGCCAGTGATAGCAGTGAAATCAGACCAGAAACAATCAGCATTCATTCACCAAGTTACTTGTTACTAATTTATTTCCCATTACGCTACAGATGTCGGAACAAACACCGCGCAGATGGTGGAACATGCTTCACAAACCACACTTCTTCCACGCCCGCCAATTCATTACACACGTTATATGGGTCTTGGCCGGTTGCTGCCAGGTTTAAATTAGCACCGGGTAAAAATTCCTTTCCATCTACTGCTCTGCTCCCAAAATCACCCCGAACCCAATCCTGGGGACAGGTCAACACAGTAACTTGCATTTATATAGCGGCTTTAACGTAGTAAAACGTCCCACGGTGCTTTGGAGAGAAAGCAGGAAAGGGGCACTGAGGTGAACAATCAGCCATGATCATATTGAATGGTAGTGCAGGCTCGAAGGGCCGACAGGCCTCCTCCTGCTCCTATTTTCTATGTTTCTATGTTTCACAGGAGCGATTATTAAACAAAATTTGATACCGAGCCACATGAGGAGATATTAAGACAGGCAACCAAAAGCTTGGTCACAGAGGTAGATTTTAAGGAGAGAGAGGAGGAGAGGTTTAGGGAGGGAGTTCCAGAGCTTGGGGCCCAGGCAACAGAAGGCACGGCCACCGATGGTTGGGCGATTATAACCAGGGATGCCCAGGAGAGCAGAATTAGAGGAGCGCAGACATCTCGGGGGGCTGTGGGGCTGGAGGAGATTACAGAGATAGGGAGGGGCGAGGGCCCTGGAGGGATTTGAAAATAAGGATGAGAATTTTGAAATCGAGGCGTTGCTTAACCGGGAGCCAATGTAGGTCAGCGAGCGCAGGGGGGTGATGGTGAGCGGGACTCGGTGCGAGTTAGGACACGGGGCAGCGAGCACAGGGGGTGATGGGTGAGCGGGACTTGGTGCGAGTTTGGACACGGGACAGTGAGCACAGGGAGTGATGGGTGAGTGGGACTTGGTGCGAGTTTGGACACGGGACAGTGAGCACAGGGAGTGATGGGTGAGTGGGACTTGGTGCGAGTTTGGACACGGGACAGTGAGCACAGGGAGTGATGGGTGAGCGGGACTTGGTGCGAGTTAGGACTGTGTCAGTACCAAATTAGGGGTGAGCGACATGACAGGTATCCCGCCCGCTAGTCACAGTGTTATGTGATATCAGGAATATAGGTATGGACACAAATAATGCCAAGTTGCACGGGAAACAGAAAAGTTCGAGGGACAGCCCAAATATCAAAGCTCTCCATACAAAACGAACAGCTCTGACAAATTGAGGACACTGACGTTGGTGCGTCTGTCCTCCCAGGGGATTTGCAGGACCTTGTGGAGACATCGTTGGTGGTATTTCTCCCGCCTCCAGGAAGTTAGCGCAACCAGACAGGGTGCAACGGAATTTCTAGCCGGGTGTCTCAAAGCAATTTTGGGGAGTTTTAAAGACAATTCAGTGTGTGGATCTGGGAACGTTCATTGATTAAAATTAAATTGTCGAAATGATTAGAACACAAAGCCCTCTGTGGACGATCCAGACACTGATTGGGATTAACGAGAACCATTTAGCCTCTGCTGCAATCAAGCAGATCTCTGCAATCCAATGGTTCAATAGCAGGCAACTAAGCACTGAGGTGGGTCGGACTGGAATTTCTGTAGATGTTATAAACGATTGCTTCTTTATGAAGTACATTAGCGAAGACTCGGGCGGAAATCATGTACTGGACCGAACGTTTAAGCAGAGGTCCTGATGCAATCCCAACACGGCATCTGGACAAGGAGGTCATTTCTCACCAATCTGGTGGAATCTGACCAAGGTGATGGATAGATCATGGCCCTCTGATGGCTATTTGGCATCCTGGCATTCAGAAAACCCGTGATAAAGTGCTGCACCAACGATTGCGTGCTGTGAGGGTATTGGGCAGATTGTAGGTGGGATTGTGGATCAGTTGCATTCAGATAGACAGAGGCTGGTTATTAATGGAGCAGCTCTCCATGGGGGGCTGGTCACGAGTGGAGTCCCATAAAAATCTGTATTTTGTACTTTTAGTTCTCCATTCCAGCACCGTAGGTCTTGCTTGTAGACATTTTCACAGCAGCGTTGTTCCTGTATCGTTTTGGTGCAGTCAACACTGACTGGAGCACGGTTCAGTTTTATTATTCATTCCCGGGACGTGGGCGTCGCTAGCAAGGCCGGCATTTATTGCCCATCCCTAATTGCCCCTTGAGAAGGTGGTGGTGAGCCGCCTTCTTGAACCGCTGCAGTCCGTGTGGTGAAGGTGCTCCCACAGTGCTGTTAGGGAGGGAGTTCCAGGATTTTGACCCAGCGACGATGGAGGAACGGCCGATATATTTCCCAGTCAGGATGGTGTGTGACTGGGAGGGGAACGTGGAAGTGGTGGTGCTCCCATGCGCCTGCTCCCCTTGTCCTTCTAGGCGGTAGACGTCGCGGGTTTGGGAGGTGCTGCCGAAGAAGCCTTGGCGAGTTGCTGCAGTGCATCTTGTAGATGGTACACACTGCAGCCACGGTGCGCCGGTGGTGGAGGGAGTGAATGTTGAAGGTGGTGGATGGGGTGTCAATCAAACGGCTGCTTTGTCCTGGATGGTGTCGAGCTTCTTGAGTGTTGTTGGCGCTGCACTCATCCAGGCAAGTGGAGAGTATTCCATCACACTCCTGACTTGTGCCTTGTAGATGTGGAAAGGCTTTGGGGAGTCAGGAGGTGAGACACTCGCCGCAGAATACCCAGCCTCTGACCTGCTCTTGTTGTCACAGTATTTATCTGGCTGGTCCAGTTAAGTTTTTGCTCCAGTTTATCTTCTAGCTGACAAAGATGCAAAGGGATTCTATATGTAAGGTTTAAACACGCAGTGTGGCCTGTCCAGGCTGTTCCAACGGGAGCAGAGTGGCACCAGTATAGACACACATCCCACCCAGCCATGACCACTCCCTTGCCTCAGCTCAGTGTTCAAGCACAGAGGGAATGCCCAACCCTAGTACCACCTCAGGGGCACCAGCGTCTGAGAATATTTACAATGTGCACCTCAGGTTCGCAATACGTGGTATGTCACCAAACAGGTTCACTCCCCAAGCCAAACCTGTCTGTCTAGGGTTCTACCATTGGAATGTAGAAAGTTAAGGGGTGACTGGATCAATGTTTTCAGGATATTGAGGGGAACAGAGATAGTAGATCGAGAGAAAGGATTGCCGCTGGTTGGGGAGTCTGGGACTAGGAGCAGAGTCTAAACATTAGAGTCAGACCTTTCAGGAGTGAAATTAGGAAACACTTCTACACACACAGGGTGGGAGAGGTTTGGAACTCTCTCCCGCAAACGGCAATTGATGCTGGGTCAATTGTTAATTTTAAATCTGAGATTGATCGCTTTCTGTTAACCAAAGGGTCATGGGCCAAAGGCGGGTAGATGGAGTTAGGTCGCAGATCAGCCTTGATCTCATTGAATGGCGGGAGGGGCTGAATGGCCTCCTTCTGTTCCTATATTCCAATCATACCCCACAGCACTTGGACAAATAATTTCTCTGTAATCACAGAAGTAGTTATAGCTGGAATCTGAAGCTGGAATTTGTGCCCAACACAAACACTAATTTGTGCCTGGGTGCCTCAGCCTGGCGTCCAATCACAGGCACCAATAATCAATCCTGGACCAATAACTTGATTGACGTGGAACCAAATTGTTTCTGCTCTGATACCTGAAGACCATTATCATCTCTCAAGACCAATGAAACCCTTGTTAACAAAGAGAGTTCAGAAGAATGAGAGGTGATCGTATTGAAACGTAAGATAATGAGGGGGCTCGACAAGGTGGATGCAGCAAGGATGTTTCCCCTCGTGGGGGAAACTAAAACTAGGGGACATAGTTTCAGAATAAGGGGTCGCCCATATAGAACTGAGATGAGGAGAAATTTCTTCTCTGAGGGTTGTAGATCTATGGAATTCTCTGCCTCAGAGAGCTGTGGAGGCTGGGTCATTGCATATATTTAAGGCGGAGATAGACAGATTTTTGAGTGATAAGATTATGGGGAGCTGGCGGGGAAGTGGAGCTGAGTCCATGATCAGATCAGCCCATCATCATCATAGACAGTCCCTCGTATCGAGGATGACTTGCTTCCACGCCAAAAAGGGATGAGTTCACAGGTGTTTTGATGAAGGACCTAATATTCCAGATCCTGAACTACATCCTGAAGGGTGGAAGATGCCTGTGGGTGGATTTTTTTAACGTGGGGTGGCCGTTGCACACCAGCCACCACACGGGCTTGACAGAGCTAGGTCTTGGTCCAGTGGCAAGGGTTAACCAGGACGACTGGAGACCTGCTCTGCTGCACGGACCCAGTGTGCTCACATATCGCGGTGTGGGCTGGACCCGTGCTGCCCCTGGGCCCTCGCCTCTTCTGGGCCCCGAACTCTCGCCTCTCCTGGGCCCCGATCACGTCCCTCTACAATCTCTCGTCGCTCCTTCGCCCCGACCTCGCCGCTCCTGCTGTACCTGCCCGCGCTCCAATCACCCACCTGGACCTTGATGATGTCCCTCTTCGCTGCCGTCGCCCTCCTGCACCAGCTCGCGCTGTACCTTGCAGATCAGCCATGATCTCATTGAATGGCGGAGCAGGCTCGAGGGGCCGAATGGCCGACTCCTGCTCCTAATTCTTATGTTCTTATGTGACAGCCCTTTTCTTTCTATCCTATCGAACCCCTTTAGCTAACATTCTCCCCGGTTGTTCACATCTAACTGAGTCTCAGCAATACCTGCACCGCGTTACTTCTCCAGAACGGCACACTATAACGGTAATTCTAATCAGTTATTTCTATTGCTTCGAGCATGATTATAATGAATCCCAAGCCCAAACGCATCCGAAAATATCACTTCTTTCATCTAAACCTCTGCCAGTTCAGATCGGATTTAACACCTCCTTGCATTATTTTAAAAGGATGTAGAATTTAGAAAAATGCCAATTTTCTGATAGTTCAGGCAGTGTCTCAGTTGCACAGCACATTATTTCCCGTTATAGATGCAGAACACTGAGGGTGCTGGAAATCTATAATAAAAACGGAAAACGGAAAATGCTGGAAATACTCAGCGGGTCAGGCAGCATATGAGAAATTTTAACCCGGACCTGAGCGGGGAGTCCGCTTGGGAGTTAAAATCAGGCCTTATACTCACTGGAATTTCAAAGAATGAGAGAGGGTCGCATAGAAACTTATAAAATTCTGACGGGACTGGACAGGTTAGATGCAGGAAGAATGTTCCCGATGTTGGGGGAATTCCAGAACCAGGGGTCACAATCTAAGGATAAGGGGTAAGTCATTTAGACCGAGATGAGGAGAAACTTCTTCACTCAGAGAATTGTGAACCTGTGGAATTCTCTACCACAGAAGGTTGTTGAGGCCAGTTCGTTAGATATATTCAAAAGGGAGTTAGATGTGGCCCTTATGGCCAAAGGGATCAAGGGGTATGGAGAGAAGGCCGGGGTGGGGTACTGAAGTTGCATGATCAGCCATGATCATGTTGAATGGTGGTGCAGGCTCAAAGGGCCGAATGGCCTACTCCTGCTCCTATTTTCTACGTTTCTATGTTTTAACCCGACTCACTCAGCAGAAACCTGGCGGGCGGGCGGTTAAAATCGCCCCGGGCTCTTACCTGTCCAAAAGCCGCCACGATTGCAACATCTGCGATTTTAACCCGCTCCCCTGAGCGGGCAGCAAGGACAGACGCCCGGAGCCAACAGGGTCCTTCTTTACACGGGCATGGTGTGGCCCGATGACATCATTGAGACCCGACTGTAATTTTAACTCAGGCCTGAGCGGGGAGTCCGCCCAGAGTTAAAATCGGGGCCAGAGTTAACGTTTCAGTTCTGACACAAGGTCATCGGCCTGAAATGTTAGCATTACTTTCAATTACTTTGTTAATGAGGCTGATGGAGGCCTGTCACAAACATGTCAATCACCCGATGTTAATAATCACGATGAATAGGCCGACATCCCGTGAATAAACGGAAATGTCAGTCTTTCAGCCCAGGATCAGCATTTCACAAGAAAAAAATAATCAGCATTTATTTTCTCCTTTGAAGGTGGACTAACTGATATAGTTAATCGACACCTCGCCCGTCAGTTGGGGTAAAAGGAAGGCTTCTCATCCCCGGGGTGGATTAACTGATATAAATAATCGACACCTCGCCCAGCTCCCACTGTATAACGACCACGGAAGTAAACAAACAAAACCTCGGGTTTGCCGGTTTTATTACGAGCAATGCACGGGCAGGTTCAGCCTAAAACCTCCGAAATACAAGAGGTTTCTGTTATGTATTTAACCCCTTGTAACCTGTACGACACCTGACCACCCGAGGGCCGACCTGTTGGGAGTCCCAAGGGATCCCAGCATCCCTTGGGAGCACGGTATATAAGCAGGTCACCCACGAGGTACCTGCACTCTGGAGTCTTATTAAAGGAGCTGAGGTCACACTTGCTCACTGTACACAGTACTCAGTCTCATCCTTTATTATGAGCGTATCAGTTTCAAGTACAATGTAGACAGGATTTGCAGCGGAGCACCCTCCTATAGAATCCTCGATAGGTCCAATTCTATCAGCGAAGTTACATTGATTTGTCGACTCTTATCAAACTGTCTCTGAGTGGTATATGCAATTGCCCACCTTCTGTGGTGTTGTTCCATGACTTGTGCTTTGCCATAGTATAATAGGTGCCGAAACTAGCTTCTGTATCTTCCTCAGAGACTTTTGAACAACTGCTGATTTTGCTGTTTAAGTATTACAGAGGTTACAGATTCAGTTTAATGCATTATACGTTTGTGCTATACCTACATAAGTTAGTGTTACATACAGAGGTAATTACACAGACCCTCCTAATACTGATAAGTTCACTTCCTTCAGCATAATTCTGACCACCTATTTGCAACTCTTACAATTTATCCCTTACAATTCCACTAAGAGGGGAGATTATTTATAAACAATTGGATAATTGGGAAGGTCGGGCTGAAGGCTATTGGAACCAATCGGATCAACTGGAAGGTGGGACTGAAGGATGTTACAACCAGTCTGCACTTTCTTGAACTTTGGTGGTGCAATCTGGTGCAAAGTTTTATGAGACATGCTTCCTGAGTCACAATTACAGTTGTTTCACGTCCCAAAAATGTTATATATAAAACAAGTAGCTGCCAAAATATAGCTTTTAAAAACTTTTCATTTTCCTTATAGGAATCTCCCAGGGTGTGCCCGGTTGTTTTATGTGAAGATTTATTTTCTTCAAGAATGGTTGCAGCTGCAATTATACAACGCCTTTAACATAATAAAATGTTCCAGGGCGCTTCAAAGGAGCGTTATCAAACAAAGTTTGAAACTGAGTCACATAAGGAGATATTAGGACAGATGAGAGGTGGGTTTTAAGGAGTCTCTTCTAGGACGAGAGAGAGGTAGAGAGGCGGAGAGGTTTAGGGAGGGAGTTCCAGAGCTTGGGGCCCAGGCAACAGAAGGCACGGCCACCGATGGTGGAGCGATTATAATCAGGGATGCTCAGGAGGGTAGGATTAGAGGAGCGCAGATATCTCGGGGGGAGTTATAAGAACATAAGAAATAGGAACAGGAGTAGGCCAAACGGCCCCTCGAGCCTGCTCCGCCATTTAATACGATCATGGACTCAGGTCAACTTCCCCGACCACTCCCCATAACCCCTTATCGGCTAAGACATCGTTTGTGTGGCTGTAGGAGATTACAGAGATAGGGAGGGGCAAGGACATGGAGGGATTTGAAAAGGATGAGAATCTTATAACCACTTCCTCAACAATCATTGGAACAGGCAGACAGGACATCAGTTTAACGTCACATTCGAAGAAGAACAGCTCCGACAATGCGACACTCCTTCGGCACTGCACTGGAGCGTCTACCTAGATCGCGTGAAGTCCTGGAGTTGAGTTGAGCTTGACCCCCCCCCACGACCTTTTGACCCGGAGGCAAGCTAACCCAATCGGACACCAAAGAGAGCAAACCATGAAAAACATCTTTCACAACAAAGACGGTAACAATGTTCAATACAGGAGGATATAATACCATGTTATCAATAGCCCAGCATCAAATTGTTTACCGTCAATGGGAGTTCTTCCAATGTTTGCGCTATGTTACACCTCAGCGACTTTGCACATTGTCTGCAGTTAAACAATTGCATTCTTCAACAAAAATCATTATGCTCCCTTCCAAAGGCTTGGGTAACCCAAAGATTTCCTTTTATCTTCTGAAAGTAGTGACTTTTTATGATATTTTACTTTGATGATAGCGGGCGGGTTTCGTGTTACAGTGAGCGCTAACCTGGCGATGAGAGTCATTTGTTAAACGCTCCTTCTAACAGCACAGGTGCTGCTTCTGACAAAACAGCCAAGAATGGAGACTCTCGGATTTCAGTGTGAAGAGATACTTCACTGTCCCATATCCAAGTGAAGCGCCACTTGTTTTTGCTTCACACTAGTCTTTGAACAGTAAATTGTGCAACAATGAAGCTTGAGGCAGATCTGGACAACAAAGAAGCAGGTTTCATTTAATCCATCGGGGTTTAAAAGAGGCAGTTTATCAAATGTATCCCCAATAGTTTCACTTGCCCAGACTTTGCCGGGCGTGATGGGAATCGAGTCGGTGCAGTGCCTTAATTAAAATCTCAATTGGGCAGCCCGCCCTCAAATTTCAGCGCAGGCAGTAATCAGACATCATTTCCCACGGCGTGTGGCAATAGATAGGCAACTGCATTTGACAGTGGGCCAAGAGCCATCGGGAAACGCAGTCCCAGACGCGTCGAGTCAAGATTACTCAGGATAGGGTTGGGTGGGGCACTTTCCAGAACACACAACATTCCCACCACTTTCTTCCCCTCCCTGCCCTCGCCAGGGACCCAAGAGCCCGAGATATTGGGAACGGTAAGTTACGACACCGGTAATCCAGAGACGTGGGTTCAAATCCCACCACGGCAGCTGGGGAATTTAAATTCACTTATTAAATAAATCTGGAAAAATAACTAGTGTCATGAAACTACCTGATGTTGTAAAAACCCGTCTGATTTACTAATGTCCTTCAGGGAAGGAAATCTGCCGCCCTTACCCAGTCTGGCCGATATGTGACTCCAGACCCACAGCAATGTGATTGACTCTGAGCGGGCCTCTGAAATGGCGGCTCACCACCACCTTCTCGAGGGGCAATTAGGGATGGGCAATCGCTTCTCGGCCTTTTGGCTAAGATCATGCGTAACTGACCTGACAGGGGAGTAGCCACCATGACCTCCGGGTGGTTCTCCCTGGATCAGGAAGGTATATGCTTGCTTTTTTGGAAACAGGAGGTGGGTGGGGGACCTGACCCATCCACCTCCATGGCACGAACCTGGTATTGCAGTACTTCCAGGAACGGTGCAGTGGCTCTAGGCCTTTTGGCTAAGAGCATTGGCACAGAGTGATCCTTGGCGTGTGCAAGGTGACCTCTGGCGTTTGTGATTTGACAAAGAATTGGAACGATTGGCTACGAATTTCAAAAAAAACAAAAAAAAAATTAGGGATGGGCAATAAATGCCGGCCTTGCCAGCGACACCCACATCCCGTGAATGAATTTTAAGAAAAGATGCAGAGCAGAAGGCTCACTCTCATTTTCCCCCCCCCCCAATTTTGCATCCTTTGTGATAAAAATTCATAAAATTATCGATTTCCCACTGTTTGAAAATCCTGCTCCTTTTTGGCCACTGGGCTGTTTGTTATTCTTGTGCCTGTGATATCACCCACATCCATAAAGACCCCTTTGGGCCCAGACCGCCTGCAGTGAGGCTCCTCTTCAGGATTTCTTTGCTTTTACCTTGACCTAAGAAGGAAGATTTTAACCACAGGTGTTCTGCGACGCTTCACCAAACAATTTCCATCAGCAAGATCAGCGTTAACAACTTAATCAATCGCGGATTAAACAATTGCGATATGGAGCAATGTGGGACCACACGACAGTGCGACAATGGCTCTGATACTGTACTAGCCACACCAAATGTCAAGTACTACTGCCCCATAGAAAGAAAAAAGGTCTTGCTCTATATCGGGCGTTTCACGACCACCGGACGTCCCAAAGCGCTTTACAACCAATGAAGTACTTTTGGAGTGTAGTCATTGTTGTAATGTGGGAAACGCGGCAGCCAATTTGCGCACAGCAAGCTCCCACACACAGCAATGTGATAATGACCCAGGTAATCTGTTTCCGTGATGTTGGTCGGTGTTATGGGGTGGGAGGGGGGGTGTGTGAGGAGCATAAAGGGCAGCACAGAGCCGGGGGGGGGTGGTGGGGGGCCAAATAGCCTGTTTCTGTAAATTCTGTCTCGACCCAATGCCGCACAAAGGGTGTGTCTGGATCTGACCCACGAACCCCGTGCCACTGCACAGTCAGGGGCCCTGAGCGGATCCAGACCCTGAACCCAGCCTTTGCACAAAGCCCCCCCCCCCCGACCCCGTCCCCTGGCCCCTGGCCCCTGTGCAAATGCTGTCCCCGAGAAGCTGAGGAACCCTGGGAGGAGGAAACCATTCTCTTTCTGTTGTATATTAATTGTTTCCTGTGAATGAAATCCGAATGTTAAATCATTGTATCCTGTCACTGTGCTACTTTGATGGCACTGCAGTCCCAGGGGGGCACTGTCAGGGGGCCAAGTTTGGTGTGCGGGCTTTAATTACTTGGGAAAGTTTAAAAATAGACAGTGGTGGTCCACCCATTGTTTGCCAAGACAAGTGAAACGGGAATTCAGTGCAACAGAAACGTAACATTGAGCCTGTGTCTATAAGTTAAGACACCCGCCTCGGAGTCAGGAGGTTGTGGGTTCAAGTCCCACTCCAGATACTTGAGCACATAAATCTATGCTGACACTCCAGTGCAGTGCTGAGGAAGTGCTGCACTGCCGGAGGTTCCGTCTTTCGGATGACACGATAAACCGAGGCCCCGTCTGCTCTCCCAAGTGCGCGTAAAAGATCCCATGGCACTATTTGGAAGAAGAGCAGGGGAGTTATCCCCGGTGTCCTGGGACCAATATTTATCCCTCAATCAACATCACTAAAACAGATTATCTGGTCATTATCACATTGCTGTTTGTGGGAGCTTGCTGTGCGCAAATTGGCTGCTGCATTTTCTACATTACAACAGTGACTACACTCCAAAAAATACTTCATTTTCTGTACAGCACTTTGAGACGTCCGGTGGTCATGAACGGCGCTATATAAATCCAAGTCTTACTCTTTTCAGTCTGCTCGACAGTATAATTTTTTTTTTAAACTCTCAGCATATCAGCCATGATCTTGTTGAATGGCGGAGCAGGCTCGAGGGGCTAGGTGGCCTACTCCTGTTCCTAATTCTTATGTTCTTATGTTCTTATCAGGTAGCAAAATATTGCTCACTCACAACTCCAAGATTAATTAAGTATTTTTTTGTACCTCAAAAAAGGGAAGCTATTCACAATTTATGATGAAGCTTTGGTTTCTGTTTGCGTTGTTTATTTATTTTCTCTCAGCAATTTTTGCTGCTCTCCCGAAGACTTCGATTTCTTCACCGAAGTGCAGTTCCATGGGCGGGAGTCGCCCTCCTTTACCGCATCAGAGCGCTGATCATTGGCCCGGATTTTGTGGCCAGCTGCGAAGGTGCGTCGCTCACCACTGACCTCGAAAAAAGCCGCCCACAAAGATTTTGCGGGGTCCAGAGCATCGGTTTCCTCTGCTCCGACGTGACTTTGAATCTGGAGCCATCTGTGGCCTCCAACCACAGTGCAGGCTGAGCAGCCAATCAGACTGAAGAATTCCCACAGACAGTAAAGCAGGAAGTAAAAAGCAGGGATTATAATTCACATTTTAATCATTGTACAGAAAGCACAATAAAGATGGGGACATACACATGGGATTAAGGTAGAAACTGAAACATCATCAACTTAAAAAAATAATAATTTTTACTATTTTAATAAATCATGCCACTTGCAAATGTCCTGAGGGAATGGAGATTCCACACTTCTAAAATTAGTTTTCAGGGCCAGAGAGGTTGTTCGGCAGCAATGATGACGTAGTTAAAAAAAATTAATTCACAGGATGTGGGCGTCGCTGGCAAGGCCGGCATTTATTGCCCATCCCTAATTGCCCTTTGAGAAGGTGGTGGTGAGCCGCCTTCTTGAACCGCTGCAGTCCGTGTGGTGGTTTGGTACAACTGAGTGTCTCGCTGGGCCATTCCAGGGGGCAATTAAGAGTCAACCACATTGCTGTGGGTCTGGAGTCACACATAGGCCGGACTGGGTAAGGACAGCAGATTTCCTTCCCTGGAGGACATCAGTGAACCATGTGGGTTTTTACAACAATCCTGTAGTTTCATGCTCCGAGACTAGCTTTTTATTCTGAATTTATTTAACTGAATTGAATTGAATTTAAATTCCCCAGTTGCCGTGGTGGGATTTGAACTCCTGTCTCTGGATCATTAGTCCAAGCCTCGGGATTATGAGTCCAGTAACATAACCCCTGTGCGACTGTACCCGAAGTTACTGGCACACCTCATTCAGACGGATTTTTGAGAGTTAAGGGAGTGAAGGGTTACGGGGAGCGGGCGGGGAAGTGGAGCTGAAGCCAAGATCAGATCAGCCATGATCGAATTGAATGGCGGAGCAGGCTTGAGGGGCCGAATGGCCGGCTCCTGCTCCTATTTCTTATGTTCTTAACAAGGCTTAACAAGTTCAGTAGTTTTTACAGCAAGAATAGTGCGTAAAAAGTTGAAGTTAAAGAAAGACTTGCATTTACATAGCGCCTTTCATGACCAGCGGACGTCTCAAAGCGCCGTACAGCCAAAGTACTTTTGAAGTGTAGTCACTGTCGTAAAGTTATCGTCAGTTCACTGATTTTGCATTGATTGCATCAGCGAAGGCTGCAACAGCACACCCTGTGGAGGAGCAGGGTATCACGGACAGCAACTACAGGATATCCGCGTTCAACGGCGTACGTGTGGACGCCAGACGTCGCTGTCAGTTTCACGCAGTAATGGCGGCAAGCGTTGACAGTTTCGCCGCCATTACAACCGCAAATTCAGAGAAAAGGATTAGAAGCCAGGAGCTTTAATTGGAGAAAAATTGCAGAGTGCTGCAGTACAGAGGGACCTGGGGGTCCTTGTGCATGAAACACAAAAAGTGAGCATGCAGGTACAGCAAGTGATCAGGAAGGCCAATGGAATGTTGGCCTTTATTGCAAGGGGGATGGAGTATAAAAGCAGAGAAGTCCTGCTACAACTGTACAGGGTATTGGTGAGGCCACACCTGGAGTACTGCGTACAGTTTTGGTCTCCGTATTTAAGGAAGGGTATACTTGCATTGGAGGCAGTTCAGAGAAGGTTCACTCGGTTGATTCTGGAGATGAGGGGCTTGACTTATGAGGAAAGGTTGAGTAGGTTGGACCTCTACTCATTGGAGTTCAGAAGAATGAGAGGTGATCTTATCGAAACATATAAGATAATGAGGGGGCTCGACAAGGTGGATGCAGAGAGGATATTTCCACTCATAGACGAAACTAAAACTAGGGGACAGAGTCTCAGAATAAGGGGCCGCCCATTTAAAACTGAGATGAGGAGGAATTTCTTCTCTCAGAGGGTTGTAAATCTGTGGAATTCTCTGCCCCAGAGAGCTGTGGAGGCTGGGTCATTGAATATATTTAAGGCGGAGATAGACAGATTTTTGAGCGATAAGGGAGTGAAGGGTTATGGGGAGCGGGCGGGGAAGTGGAGCTGAAACCAAGATCAGATCAGCCATGATCTTATTGAATGGCGGAGCAGGCTCGAGGGGCCAAATGGCCGACTCCTGCTCCTATTTCTTATGTTCTTATGTTCTGCCTGCTCCGTGTGGCTCAGAGATGGAGATAGCAGTTCTGGGCTATTGCGGGAAGCATCTCAAGGGCTTTTGTTTTAACATGAGCGCACGGACCGTTGAAATTTTTTAGGTTGACGAGGCTTTTTTTCTTATTAGTATTTCAATAGAAAAAAGGGCAACAGTTTTGGGACTATGTCCAGGTCCACAGCTCAAATAAAACTCCAGAGCTTTCTCATCAATCGGGGAGTTTCACACCAGTCTCTCTGACACTGAACTGCAAATCCTGTCATTTGAGTGTTTATTTTATCGCTTTAAAATGCTCAAAAACTATAAGGTGATCTTTTAGAAAGGTTTGAAGCTGCAAGCCCTTCCAATGTGCAATAAAAACAGAGAATGCTGGAAATCTCAGCGGGTCAGAGAGAGGAAGAGAGTTAACATTTCTCAGGCCCAGCTTTGGCCTCAGTCAGCTGCCCCTTGCTCTCTCTCCGTACCGACCCGACCGAGGAGGGAATACCGGGGGCAGCGGGGAGAAGAGCAGCAGCCAGCCCCAGGACTCAGCGCGGGTCGCGACCCCTCCCCTCCCCTCCCGCCGGGAATGGTACCGGACCAGGGTTGTTGCCGGACCAAAGAGTCGCGGACTGGAGAGGAATTAACTGAATTAAAACTCCCCTCGGCTGCCGTGGTGGGATCAGAACTCACGTCTTCGGTTATCAGTCCAGACCGAACGTAACCACTGTGCTCCCGTACCCTCGATTACTGCACCATTTTGCAGCTTGCAAAGTAAGTGAGGTGTCCCTTCCTCCGAAGCCAGGTTCTGTACCAACAGGAGGAGAAACGTCACAATGTTTGCACAGTCAGTGTCTTGGAGATGTGTAACATCATTGAAAAAATGTACGCGCGAGCTTCGAGGGCCCAACACGTGTTAATGTTCGTAAACCGCTGGAGATTTGGTCTCACTGTTTCAGATATCATTCAATTCCTTGCTTAATTGCAACAGCCCATAATGTCTGTAATTTATTTAAAGTGGAAAGGGATACAGGTTGAGCGTCCAAAATCCGGGAGTTCCGGAATCCGGAATGTTCCTGAATCTGAACCAGACGACTTTGCCGACCTCGGAGCCTCCTCGCCGGCCCCCCAACAACCTCGGCGGTGGGGTCCGCCCGACAACCTCCTGGACGGGGCCGGTGACCCGAACAGCTCCTCGGAGAGCAACCCCCCGCCACCCCCGCCAAACCTTTGACGTTCCAAAATCCGGAAATATCTGATCCTGGGCTCGGGTGTTTCCGGCTTCCGGATGTCAAAGTACGGGAAAAACACGAAAACCGGCTCGGCCTCGGTCCCGAGGTTGCCGGATTCGGGGCGCCCAACTGGACTACAAACTCAGGTCGGACCTCTCTGGTCCGGCATTTTCTGGTCCGGAAACATCTGTGGTTCGGCATGGGTTTCCCGAGCTTCCTGGCTGTCGGGGATCAGTGCGCGACTGCCGCTGTGTGTGGGTGGCGTCCCGTGCTTCCCGCGCTTACACGGCAAGAGAGAGAGCGAGGCCTGAGTTTGGCAGCCTGAGTGGGAGCGTGGCGGAGTTCAGGAGCCCAGGCACTGTCCACAGGTACCGGTAAGCCCAGGCTCGCTGTGACGTCCCGCGGTAGACTTCTGCGCCCCGCATGCGCAGAACGCGGCTAGGCCGCTGTCAGCAGTAAGCGGTAAGTCTGGGGTACTGTTGACAAAGCTAGGCTTGGCATGACCTCCCGTGGTCCGGAAAATTCTCTGGTCCGGCTCCGGTCAGGTCCCAAGGGTGCCGGACTGGAGAGATACAACTGCCGCATCCGAGGGGCCCCTCCCTCACTTAAAGGGACAGGCCCACGCTGCCGACTCTGCGAATTAAATTACCTGGACCACCGGGGAGCGGGGGTGCTGTGTGATCCGTCCGGTACGCAAGCGATCGCAGCCAAGACCCTGCGAAGAAATTGGATCAGGAGCGGCATCAAGAACGCACTTCAAAAAAGAATTGTTCACTGGGTCACCTCGCTTTTAATCGTCGCTCTGGTAACGCCCGGCCGACTGATCCCCACCGCCTGCTGCTGCTTTCGGCCGGCACTGCTCCCGGGGAGAGAGCGAATTTCAATTGTTTTGGGCTGGATCTCCTGTGCTTTTTCCACTCACCATCTGTGCTTCAGGTCGCTGCCTGTCCTCCAGGCCAGGTCCAAGACCATTCCAACCTCTGTCGTCGAGCTACAGTACGCAGACGACTCCTGCGTCTGCGCACATACAGAGGCTGAACTCCAGGACATAGTCGACGTATTTACTGAGGCGTACGAAAGCATGGGCCTTGCACTAAACATCATTAAGACAAAGGTCCTCCATCAGCCTGTCCTCACCGCACAGCACTGCCCCCCAAACATCAAGATCCACAGTGCGGCCCTCGACATCGTGGACCACTTCCCTCCTATCAACAAGAGCAGGCATCGACGACGAGATCCAACACCACCTCCAGTGCGCCAGTGCAGCCTTCGGCCGCCTGAGGAAAAAAGTGTTTGAAGACCAGGCCCTCAAAACTGACACCAAGCTCATGGTCTACAGGGCTGTAGTAATACCCGCCCTCCTGTATGGCTCAGAGACATGGACCATGTACAGTAGACACAAGTCGCTGGAGAAATACCACCAACGATGTCTCCGCAAGATCCTGCAAATCCCCTGGGAGGACAGACACACCAACATTAGCGTCCTCGTCCAGGCCAACATCCCCAGCATTGAAGCACTGACCACATTTGATCAGCTCCGCTGGGCAGGTCACACTGTCCACATGCCCTACACGAGACTCCCAAAGCAAGTGCTCTACTCGGAACTCCTACACGGCAAACGAGCCAAAGGTGGGCAGAGGAAACATTACAAGGACACCCTCAAAGCCTCTCTGATAAAGTGCAACATCCCCACCGACACCTGGGAATCCCTGGCCAAAGACCGCCCTAAGTGGAGGAAGAGCATCCGGGAGGGCGCTGAGCACCTCGAGTCTCGTCGCCGAGAGCAGGCAGAAACCAAGCGCAGGCAGTGGGAGGAGCGTGCGGCAAACCAGTCCCACCCACCCCTTCCCTCAACCACTGTCTGTCCCACCTGTGACAGGGACTGTGGTTCTCGTATTGGACTGTTCAGCCACCTGAGAACTCATGCTAAGAGTGGGAGCAAGTCTTCCTCGATTCCGAGGGACTGCCTGTGATGATGATGATATCCTTCAGCATCGGACACGGAGGGACACCCAGCTGGAATGTGATTGCACCGACTCTAATTAGCTGTCACTGACTTTTGGAATCCTTGCTGAAGTGGTGTTTTATCATGTGGTAAATATTAAGATATAACGAGCACATGGCTAATGGGAGAGTATTAACATTTTATAATGTGACAGATTTATTGAGTGCCTTGCATATATTCTAATTTCCTATGTTCCTGATTTGCTGTAACGAGGTTTAAGGGCTGCCACAAAAGATTGCGTGTGAAGTGACTGCGGTGCTATTCGGCTCTGATATTTGATGTTTTAGTTTTGGGATGATGGTTAAAAACCCGAATGAGTCAGAGAACAGCCAGGGCCCAGAGGTAATTTTATTAGCAAACTGCATATTCAGCCTGATCAGTGGCTGCATATTTTACTGTTAACAGATCGCCTATTCCCGACGACCCCAGTGTGAGTCTCTCCCTGAATTTGGTCTCTTCATCAGTGCCTCTTTTAAAAATGATTGTGGAAAGGAATTAAGATTAACATACCATTAATGTTTTTTTCCCTCGCTCAGCAATTTTTTAAATAGTTTAGTCGAATATTGAAGGTTGATAACGTGGGGGTGGGGGGGGTGTCGGGTTGGAAGAATGTCGGAGGCTGACAACGAGCAAGTTGAATTAACATAAGTAGAGAAGTTAATTAACCGAATGTACTTCAGTCGCCTTATCATTTATACTGTGTGTTTTATTGTTGTTCCTTCTGCCTGCCTCAAAAGACCACTGGCATTGTAGTCTTATAACGAGCATGACATATCATTTTAGCACCGTTAGGCAAGAGTTGCATTAAGAGAACAACCTCTATCCTCGATTCACTGGCGCTCAGCACTCTCAGCTAGTCTATTAATAATAAATATTGCAAACAACGTGCGGGGCCAGAAAATCAGAGTAGCGACAATCAAAGCACATGGTGTAACGCCATGGCGATGTGCTTGTTTTGAAGGCGGCAGTTAGCGTGCCACTTATGGGTTGATGTGACACAATTTTACGTGCGCACTGGCTGGAAAAAAGACAATGTAAATGGGAATCTACACCTGGAGATAAACTCGTAGAATTACACAGGATATACAGCCCAGAAACAGGCCATTCGGCCCAACCAGTCCATGCCGGCGTTTATGCTCCACTCGAGCCTCCTCCCTTCTTTCCCCATCTAAATCTATCAGCATAACCCTCTATTCCCTTCTCCCCCATTGGCTTGTCCAGCCTCCCCTTAAATACATCGATACTATTTGCCTCAACCCCTCCCTGTGGCAGCGAGTTCCACATTCTCACCCCTCTCTGGGTAAAGAAGTTTCTCCTGAATTCCCCATTGGATTTCTTGGTGACTATCTAATATTGATGACCTCTAGTTATGCTTTTCCCTACAAGTGGAAACATTCTCTCTGTATCCACTCTATCTCACCAGGGTACGTACAGTAGCATAGTGGTCA
Organism: Pristiophorus japonicus; assembly: GCF_044704955.1. NCBI lineage: Eukaryota > Metazoa > Chordata > Chondrichthyes > Pristiophoridae > Pristiophorus > Pristiophorus japonicus. The sequence goes on along the minus strand of NC_091989.1, from coordinate 5,019,342 downwards.
AATAATCCAGAAACATGAGTTCAAATCCCACCACAGCAGCTGGGGAATTTAAATTCAGTTAATTAAATAAATCTGGAATTGATAAGCTAGCATCAATAATGGTGACCATGAAACTACCGCATTGTTGCAAAATAACCCCCATCGGTTCACTGATGTCCTTTAAGGAAGGAACTCTGCCCCCCTTACCCAGTCTGGCCGATGTGTGAATGTATCTGCCCTTAACTGCCCTCTGAAATGGCCTAGCTAGCCACTGGGTTGTATAAGGCGGCTCACCACCACCTTCCCAAGGGTAATTAGGGAGGGGAATATATGCCAGCCTGCCAGTGATGTCCATGAAAAATACATGTTAAAAAACTGGTTTGAATTTACACCAGCTACAGTTGTGTATGGTCTTCGAGAAACAAGGTGGGTGCAGCTCAGTTGTTCTTAATTCAAATCGTTTCTGAGTTTTCAAACGAACAACCTTTCTGCGTTGGTATTTCAGCCTTGTTTTCAAATCCCTCCATGGCCCTCGCCCCTCCCTATCTCTGTAATCTCCTCCAGCCCCACAACACCCCCATCAAGATATCTGCGCTCCTCCAATTCTGCCCTCTTGAGCATCCCTGATTATAATCGCTTGACCATTGGTGGCCGTGCCTTGTGTTGCCTGGGCCCCAAGCTCTGGAACTCCCTCCCTAAACCTCTCCGCCTCTCTTTTCTCCTTCAAGACGCTCCTTAAAACCTCCCTCTTTGACCCAGCTTTTGGTCACCTGCGCTAATTTCTTATCTGGCTCGGTGTCAAATTTTTTGTTTCTGTTTTATAACGCTCCTGTGGGACGTTTTACTACGTTAAAGGCGCTATATAAATACACGTTGTTGTTCTGTTGTTAATTTAAGAACCTAAGTCACTCTGATTATTTTTGTGAAGATCTGGAATAATAAAGAGAGAATAATTAGGCCAGTAACCGAGCTGTGTTATAAATGATTGTGGACGCTACACCCTGAAACCGGTGTTCCAATCGAACATACACGACTCGCTTTGATGGAATGCCTCCTGTTAATGTGTGCTGTTATTGTGCCGGGGCTGGCTGTCATTGCGAAGGGCAACAGACTTCATAAGTTCGAGCATGCCACAATTCTACAAGCAATAACCAACAAAGGGAACCTTCACCAACGTGTTGTCAATGTTGCTACACGCAGCAACAAGAGCAATTCTTCGGCTGTAAACCAAAGCCTATTTATCGCGCGGCACTGTTATACTGAGAGAACTTGCTGATGATAATTTGGCCTTTGATTTTCGAGCCAGTTAAGATCAAAGGATACAGAGGAATGGAACGATACTAGTGCTGTAATTGCAATGGTGCTACAACCGCGAAACACAGTAATTACCCATTGTGAGTTACAGCCTTCAGCTGCATTCAGCTCCTGATCCTCAAATCGCTCAATCCGTGTATCGCAGCGAAACCACAAACTTCTGATCAGCTTACAAGAGATAATGAAAGAAAAGATAAAGAGGTTATATAGCGCCTTTCACGACCACTGGACGTCTCGAAGCGTTTTACAGCCAATGAAGTACTTTTGGAGTGTAGTCACTGTTGTAATGTGGGAAACGCGGCAGCCAATTTGCGCACAGCAAGCTCCCACACACAGCAATGTGATAATGACCAGATAATCTGTTTTAGTGATGTTGATTGAGGGAGAAATATTGGCCCCAGGACACCGGGGATAACTCCCCTGCTCTTCTTCGAAATAGTGCCGTGGGATCTTTTACATCCACCTGAGAGAGCAGACGGGGCCTCAGTTTAACGTCTCATCCGAAAGTTAGTCCAAAATATACCAACTTATAAGTTTAATGGTTTTACTCTCTATGGGCTTAGATTGAAATGTTTCTTAATTGAAAGTAAAATCGTTAATTGGCATCCCACCAAGAGTCTAAACAGATCCATTCTTATTGATCGAAATGGAAAGTTGTGGAATTTCTAATGTATGGTGAGTGTGGGTGATTTATTTTGGGAGGTGTGGGGGGGGGGCGAGGAAAGATTTTTTTCTAACTGGACCATGACTAAAACTCTTTGAAGGACAGCCAACTGGCAAGATCACAGCATTATTTGGGTTTTCCACTGAGACAGATGCAAACATGAGGAAAGGCTGAGTAGGCTGGGCTTCTACTCATTGGAATTCAGAAGAATGAGAGGTGATCTTATCGAAACGTATAAGATTATGAGGGGGCTTGACAAGGTGGATGCAGAGAGGATGTATCCACTGATGGGGGAGACTAGAACTAGGGGGCATGGTCTTAGAATAAGGGGCCGCCCATTTAAAACAGAGATGAGGAGAAACTTCTACTCTTAGAGGGTTGTAAATCTGTGGAATTCGCTGCCTCAGAGAGCTGTGGAAGCTGGGACATTGAATAAAGTTAAGACAGAAATAGACAGTTTCTTAACTGATAAGGGGTTATGGGGAGCGGGCAGGGAAGTGGACCTGAGTCCATGATGGGATCAGCCATGATCGTATTAAATGGCGGAGCAGGCTCGAGGGGACGTATGTTCTATGCAAAAGCTGGACTTGAGGGACTGTAGCACAGAAGTGTCTGTCCTGCACTGGGAAGGAGCAATGGTGGCGGGCGATGAATCCCTGCTGGAACGAGTAACACAACTTTCTTCTGCAACGTGAGCAACAGCCACTCACTCTGTAAAGCGCTTTGGGACGTCCAGTGGTCGTGCAAGGCGCTATAGAAATGCAAGTCTTTCTTTTTTTTGCCAGTAAATGCAACAACTTAGGAGATGAAATTCATGATCGCCCCGTTTGGGGGTGGGAGCAATCGGGTGGTGCGAGTCTTAGCGCCGGGCACAGAAGTTCTGCCCCTCTCGAGAAATTCGGGTTACCTCCCCGGGACGCTAGCGGGGCGGATCTCAGCAGCGGCGGTCACTGGGCCGCGCAGCGCTGCCATGTCCAAGGGGCCCCTCCCTCACTGAAAGGGGCAGGCCCACGCTGCCGACTCTGCAGGGGGAAAATGGACTGACCGGGAGGCGGGGGAGCTGCGCGATCAGCCATCGCCGTCAAGGCCCCGCAAAGAGAACGGAGCAGCAGCGGGAAACACAAGGTAAGTATCTCCCTCACCTCGCCTTTAATCGTCGCCCCGGTAACGGCCGGCCGCCCGATCGGCGCCTCCTGCCACTCTCGGTGTTTGCGGCCGGCGCCTCCGCAGGGGGCAAGAGTGAATCTCAGGGCCGGGGCGTGAATGGGGCGATGGCATCATGATCTCCGGACACAGGACATCGGGGTGCAACATCTTACCGCCGCGGGTAATCCCCCACCCAATATGGCGAGAGTCGTTGCTAGCGCCTTGCCCGGGCGGTAAGACTTTTGTGCCCCGTTAGCGCCCCCCAGGGGTGCAAATGCGGCAAATTTCTAGCCCCAAGCTTTTGGATGCCAAAAATAAATCATTACCTTCACATTTTTGGGGTTTTTGCACTGGATACTGTCTGAGGTTCAGCTCCTGTGGTCACTCCAGTGAGAATGCACCTTTTCTGCCTAATATCTCGGCAAACGATATCGCGACCCCAAGGATTGGAACAGGTAACCCTCACACTCCATACCAGCTCCAAAGGAGATGAACAATCCGTGCACAGTTTAATGTGGTGCAACTGTAATATACTCACAATATCAATAAAAAGACACTGCTTGCTTTATCTCTCAATTTGGACTTTTAAGTGGATATCCACTTACTGTTCAGACCCACTGGCCTTCTCCCCAGGCCGGAAGGCAATACCTTTCAAACCAGAGACCCTAGCAGCTCTTGGTTGTGAGCTTCACACGCACTCGTTGCTCTCGCTGACTGACTGATCCCAGGCTGTCCGTGGGCTGTCAACTCAATTCTGGCAGATTAAATTCCATGCCCACCAGGTAGTCAATCACAGGGGGCTCTGGCCAATCGAGCGCAGCTTATTTAATTGACAGCTATTACTGTTCAATAAGGACTTAGAAAGAGCTGTGGTTGAAGTGACTGCCCGGGAGTGCAGCCTAGCCTCACAGATACTGAAACACTGGAAGCAAACAATCCTATCTGTCACCATTCAATCAAACACAAATAGCTCTTCATCGATACTGAACGTAGGCAATCTCTGATAATGGCCAAAGGTGCTCGTCATCGAATGTAACCAATTCAGGCCACACTGACATCTGGGCGACCAAAACTGCCCCGTGCTGGGCTTGGGACCGTCAAATCAACATCGATGGTCTTTTTGTACCGGTGCAAGAAGTGATAATCCGGGGATAAAATTAACAGTCACTTGGACAAGTGTGGGTTAATTCAGGAAAGTCAGCACGGATTTGTTAAAGGCAAATTGGGTTAACGAACTTGGTGGAGTTTTTTGATGAGGTAACAGAGAGGGTTGATGAGGGCAATGCGGTTTGACGTGGTGTACATGGATTTCCAAAAGGCCGTTTGATAAAGTGCCACACAATAGGCTGACAGCAAAGTTGAAGCCCGTGGAATAAAAGGGACAGTGGCAGTATGGATACGGAATTGTCTCAGTGACAGGAAACAGAGAGTAGGGGTGAACGGTTGTTTCTCGGACTGGAGGAAGGTATACAGTGGTGTTCCCCCGAGGTCAGTACTGGGATCACTGCTTTTCCGTGATAGATATTAATGACTTGCATGTGGGTGTACTGGGCACAATTTCAAAATTTGCAGATGATATAAAACTTGGAAATATAGTGAGCAGTGAAGAGGGTAATGATAGACCTCAGGAAGACACAGACAGGCTGGTGGCATGGGCAAATGGAATTTAACACAGAAAAAGTGCGAAGTGATACATTTTGGTCAGAAGAACGAGAGGCAATATAAACTAAAGGGTGCAATCCTAAAAGGGGTGCATGAACAGAGAGACCTGGGGGTATATGGGCATAAATCATCAAAGGTGGCAGGACAGGTTCAGAAAGTGGTTAAAAAAGCTTACGGGATCCTGGGCTTCATAAATAGAGGCATAAAGTACAAAAGTTATGATGAACCTGTATAAAACACCGGTTCGGCCTCAACTGGAGCATTGTGTCCAATTCTGGGCACCACACTTTAGGAAGGATGTGAAGGCCTTAGAGAGGGTGCAGAAAAGATTGACGAGAATGGTTCCAGGGATGAGGGACTTCAGTGACGGGGAGAGACTGGAGAAGCTGGGGTTGTTCTCCTTGGAGCAGAGAAGGTCGAGAGGAGATTTGATCGAGGTGTTCAAAATCATGAGGGGTCTGGTCAGAGTAGATCGAGAGAAACTGTTCCCATTGGTGGAAGGGTCGAGAACCAGAGGACACAGATTTAAGGCGATTGGCAGAAGAACCAAAGGCGACACGAGGGAAAACGTTTTTACGCAGCGAGTGGTTAGGATCTGGAATGCGCTGCCTGAGAGGGTGATGGAGGCAGACTCAATCGTGGCTTTCAAAAGGGAGTTGGATAAGTACCTGAAGGAAAAATAATGTGCAGGGCTACGGGGAAAGGGCGGGGGAGTGGGACTGGCTGAGGTGCTCCTGCAGAGAGCCGGCACAGGCTCGATGGGCCGAATGGCCTCCTCCCGTGCTGTAACCGTTCTCTGATTCTATTCTAAGAGCTGACAGTTCTCCTGGTACAGCAGGCGATGAAGAAGGCAAATGGCATGTTGGCCTTCATAGCGAGATGAATTGAGTATAGGAGCGGGGAGGTCTTACTGCAGTTGTACAGGGCCTTGGTGAGGCCACACCTGGAATACTGTGTACAGTTTTGGTCTCCAAATCTGAGGAAGGACATTCTTGCTATTGAGGGAGTGCAGCGAAGGTTCACCAGACTGATTCCCGGGATGGCAAGACTGATAAATGAAGAAAGACTGGATCGACTAGGCTTATATTCACTGGAATTTAGAAGAATGAGAGGGGATCTCATAGAAACATATAAAATTCTGACGGGACTGGACAGGTTAGATGCAGGAAGAATGTTCCCGATGTTGGGGGAAGTCCAGAACCAGGGGTCACAGTCTAAGGATAAGGGGTAAGCCATTTAGGACCGAGATGAGGAGAAACTTCTTCACCCAGAGAATTGTGAACCTGTGGAATTCTCTACCACAGAAAGTTGTTGAGGCCAGTTCGTTAGATATATTCAAAGTGAGTTAGATGTGGCCCTTACGGCTAAAGGGATCAAGGGGTATGGAGAGAAAGCTGGAAAGGGAAACTGAGGTGAATGATCAGCCATGATCATATTGAATGGTGGTGCAGGCTCAAAGGGCCGAATGGCCTACTCCTGCACCTATTTTCTATGGTATCATTACCACAGAAATTATTTGCTGTCTGTGGGGCCTTGTTGTGTGTCAATTAGCTGCTGTATTTGCCTAAATAAAAGTGACTGTACTTCTAAAGTAATCCAGGAGTTGTGGAGTACATTGGGTACATAAAATGCAAGTCTTCCTCTGTAATGGGCGGAACATGCACTTGAAATTATTCAGCAGCAAGTCATCATTCTTTCTATTACCATGTCTACCCATAATATATCGAAAGCCTCTCTGTGGCTCACACTGTTCGATTGTGGCACACTGTTGCTATGCCACAGTTTTGTGTCGAGCTTTATTTTTCCGATTTACTCCCGGGCTGTGTTGTCCGAGTCCCTGTTGAGCCTCCGAGCTAGTTGTCTCTAACACTCGTCCTGTCCCACACTTGCCTGTGAGTAGCAAGAGGTGCTCATTTTTAAATTTCATTTGTTCCTGGGATGTGGGGGTCGCTGGCAAGGCCGGCATTTATCGCCCATCCCTAACTGCCCCTTGAGAAGGTGGTGGTGAGCCGCCTTCTTGAACCGCTGCAGTCCGTGTGGTGAAGGTGCTCCCACAGTGCTGTTAGGGAGGGAGTTCCAGGGGAGGTGTGAGTTCGGGGCCAGGGGCCCAGGGACAGCACGGGCCCAGCCCACACTGCGATATGTGTGCGTGCTAGGTTTGTGCAGCAGAGCTGGTCTCCAGTCGTCCTGGTTAACCCTTGCCACTGGACCAAGACCTGGCTCTGTCAAGCCCGTGTGGTGGCTGGTGTGCAACGGTCACCCCACATTAAAACAATCCACCCACAGGCATCTTCCACCCTTCAGGATGTAGTTCGGGATCTGGAATATTAGGTCCTTCATTGAAACACCTGTGAACTCATCCCTTTTTTTGGCATGGAAGCAAGTCATCCTTGATACGAGGGACTGCCTATGATATGATGATGACTCCCTCAGCACTGCACTGGGAGTGTCAGCCTAGATTTTTGTGCTCAGGTCTCTGGAGTGGGACTTGAACCCACGACCTTCTGGCTCAGAGGCGAGAGTGCTGCCCACTGAGTCACGGCTGACACCTGAAATTTTATTTTCCTTTTGATTTCTCTTGTGGAGATCTGTTTATCATCTCATGTACTGCTTGGTTTACCTCTCAATGCCTTCTATTATAAATCCTGATGTCCACATTTAAAATGGAGGCTGACTATGTAAGTCTTGCCCGGCTATAATCAGCCTGCTGGTGTTTTCGTACCGTCACACTCTTTCTCTGGGGGATAGCGTGATGTAGTGAAAGGCTGATAAATGCCCCTTCCACAGCCATAATCATCTCACCCGCCTATTTCCACCTCTGTAACATCGCCCGTCTCCACCCCCGCCTCAGCTCATCCACTGCTGAAGCCCTCATCCATGTCTTTGTTACCTCCGGACTTGACTATTCCAATGCACTCCTGGCTAGCCTCTCACGTTCTACCCTACGTAAACTTGAGGCAATCCAAAACTCGGGTGCCCTGTGTCCTAACTCACACCAAGTCCCGCTCACCCATCATCCCCTGTGCTCACTGCCCCGTGTCCTAACTCGCACCGAGTCCCGCTCACCCATCATCCCCTGTGCTCACTGCCCCGTGTCCTAACTCACACCAAGTCCCGCTCACCCATCACCCCTGTGCTCACTGCCCCGTGTCCTAACTCGCACCCAGTCCCACTCACCCATCACCCCCTGTGCTCACTGCCCCGTGTCCTAACTCGCACCCAGTCCCACTCACCCATCATCCCCTGTGCTCACTGCCCCGTGCCCTAACTCACACCAAGTCCCGCTCACCCATCACCCCTGTGCTCACTGCCCCGTGTCCTAACTCGCACCCTGTCCCACTCACCCATCATCCCCTGTGCTCACTGCCCCGTGTCCTAACTCACACCAAGTCCCGATCACCCATCACCCCTGTGCTCGCTGACCTACATTGGCTCCCGGTTATGCAATGCCTTGATTTCAAAATTCTGCCCTCTTAAGCATCCCTGATTAAAATCGCTCCACCATCGGTGGCCGTGCCTTCAGTCGCCTGGGCCCCAAGCTCTGGAACTCCCTCCCTAAAGTGGGTCTGGAACTCGCTGCCTGGAAGGGTGGTGGTTGCAGAAACCCTCACCACATTTACAAGGTGCTTGGATGGGCACTAGAGCTGGTAATTGGGATTAAACTGGATGACCTCTTGTTGACCGGCACAGATACGACGGTAACTACTGCAGGGAATCGAATACGGCCAGGGTGATCTCCTGGACTAGTTTCGATCGCCTGGATGGGTCGGAGAGGAATTTTCCTGGATTTTTCCCCCAAATTGGCCTGAGGTTTTTATCTGTATTTTTGCCTCTCCCAGGAGATCACATGGCTCCGGGTGGAGTGTTGATATTTTGGTGTAAGGGTGTTGCAGTTGTGTGGGGCGGACTGGTTGGGCCGGATGCTCTTTACCTGTCCGCCATTGTTCATTGTTCATTGGTTTATATGTAACCTTCGGGGCTGCTGACCGAGGGCCGTGCGGCTCTGTGTCGGCCGGCACGGACACGATGGGCCGGAATGGCCTCCTTCTGCGCTGTAAATTTCTATGTTTCTATGTTAAACACCTCTGCCTCTCTTTCCTCCTTCAAGACGCTCCTTAAAACCTACCTCTTCAACCAAGCTTTTGGTCACCTGCAGTAATTTCTTCTTCTATGGCTCGGTGTCAATGTATTTTGTTTTATAACGCTCCTGTGAAGCACCTTGAGACGTTTCGCTACGTTAAAGCTGCTGTATAAGTACAAGTTGTTGTGTACCAAGTGAATGAAGTTTAGCCCCGTGTGCCGGGAGGGCGATACGGGATCCCACAACCCCACATGATGAAGGTTGGTCAGCCGACGGAAGTCACTGCAGAGCTCAGAGCAGGGTTGGAGCGCTGTACCTGGAGGCTACCGCGAGCCCAAATGCTCACCCCACTGACCGCCAGTGGCGGCAATCATAGACAGAATGAAGACTTTTAAATGGGGGTTGAATTACATCTGCGCACCCTGGTCCGATGATCACCCGCCCTCCAACCCTGCTTCACCAGAAGGCTGTGCGTGGTCTTAACCCTCAGTGCCGCAGGAGAACGACTGCTAACAATATGCTCCGTGTCTGTTGTGAATGACTATTCATTTTCTTCTTTAAACATCCATATAAATCATAAGAAACAGAAAATGCTGGAAACATTCAGCAGGTCAGGCAGCGTCTGTGGAGAGAGAAACATAGAGTTAACGTTTCAGGCCGATGACCCTTTGTCCCAGTCTCTCTCTCCACAGACGCTGCCTGAGCTGCCGAGTATTCTCTCAGCATTTCCTGTTCTTAGTTCCGATTCCCAGCATCCGCAGCGTTTTGCTTTTGTAGGAATAAATCCGAGTTCGCCAATGACCACCTCATGCTGCAGGACAGCGAAACACAGCCATAAAAACTGACTGCAAATGAAACCCAAGTGTTCCTCAATCCGTGGAATTAGTGAATTCAAATATAAGTGTTGCACTGAGCTACTACAACCAAACTGCAGCCTGTGAATGTTAGCGCTGCGAAACACAGTCACTTCAGCACGAGTGTCAATCAGAGGTTAACGCAAACCCTGAACTAATAATGTGACCCTTTCTAGTTCATTACAGCTGCTACATTACAAAAACCTTGAAGGATGGCCAGCTTTCCATCTGGGCAAGATGCAGAAATTGAGCATGTGTAGAAATGAAACACGTGAGAGTTCGAGTACGTTAAATGTAAAATGTATCGTCAATTGTGACACGGTCCTCCACATTAAATGCAACATTGTGGAAGAAAACTACATTGAAGGAACAGTCTTCAGTCAGTGTGCCATATTTAATTAGCAGGCAGTCTGCTGGGATATTTGTAGCTTTATACCATTGGTGGGCTCAATTTTCCCCACAGCATTTTTTGGGGGAACTTGAAGAGTTACGCCCGATTTTGTGTGGCCCAAGTATACCAAAAAAAAGTTTGGTAGGTTTCCCCGTTGGATCTCTTCATTGTGGCGTGGCCTAAGGCGAGGGGGGCGGAGCCTTGATCTGCGTCAAAAAGATCGGGCTGTCATGGTAACCAGGGACACAATGCGAACCGAGACTGCCAGCTCCCAACACGTTAAAATTGAAAAACCACCTTACCTCCAGTCTCTCTCTCACTGTGTGCGGGGAATGGGACTGGACAGCATTCCTGGGGACCGATTCTCTCTCATGGGACGGACGGTGTGTGTGTGGACGGAGAATAGGACCGGTGTGTGTGTGTGTGTGGGGACGGAGAATGGGACTGGTGTGTGTGTGGACTGAGAATAGGACCGGTGTGTATGGGGACGGAGAATGGGACCGGTGTGTGTGTGTGTGTGGGGACGGAGAATGGGACTGGTGTGTGTGTGGACTGAGAATAGAACCGGTGTGTATGGGGACGGAGAATGGGACTGGTGTGTGTGTGTGTGTGGGGACTGAGAATGGGACCGGTGTGTGTGTGTGTGTGGGGACTGAGAATGGGACCGGTGTGTGTGTGGGGACGGAGAATGGGACTGGTGTGTGTGTGTATGTGGGGACTGAGAATGGGACCGGTGTGTGTGTGTGTGTGGGGACTGAGAATGGGACCGGTGTGTGTGTGGGGACGGAGAATGGGACTGGTGTGTGTGTGGACTGAGAATAGGACCGGTGTGTGTGTGTGTGTGTGGGGACTGAGAATGGGACCGGTGTGTGTGTGTGTGTGTGTGGGGACTGAGAATGGGACCGGTGTGTGTGTGTGTGGGGACGGAGAATAGGACCGGTGTGTGTGTGTGTGTGGGGACTGAGAATGGGACCGGTGTGTGTGTGTGTGTGGGGACTGAGAATGGGACCGGTGTGTGTGTGTGTGGGGACGGAGAATGGGACCGGTGTGTGTGTGTGTGTGGGGACTGAGAATGGGACCGGTGTGTGTGTGTGTGGGGACGGAGAATAGGACCGGTGTATGTGTGTGTGTGGGGACGGAGAATAGGACCGGTGTGTGTGTGTGTGTGTGGGGACGGAGAATACGGTGTGTGTGTGTGTGTGGGGTCGGAGAAGGGGACCGGTACCGGTGTGTGTGTGTGTGGGGACGGAGAATACGGTGTGTGTGTGTGGGGACAGAGAATAGGACCGGTGTGTGTGTGTGTGGGGACTGAGAATGGGACCGGTGTGTGTGTGTGTGGGGACTGAGAATGGGACCGGTGTGTGTGTGTGGTCCAGTTAAGTTTCTGGTCAATGGTGACCCCCAGGATGTTGATGGTGGGGGATATCAGCCTGACATCGGTGGTGGAGAAAATGTTGGAATCAATTATTAAAGATGTAATAGCAGCGCATTTGGAAAGCAGTGACAGGATCGGTCCAAGTCAGCATGGATTTATGAAAGGGAAATCATGCTTGACAAATCTTCTAGAATTTTTTGAGGATGTAACTAGTAGGGCCACAGTATTTATCTGGCTGTTCCAGTTAAGTTTTTGCTCCAGTTTATCTTCTAGCTGACAAAGATGCAAAGGGGGGGGGAAGGGAAGTCATTAAATTCTACAATAAATCCTTATTTATACTTCTACAAATATTATACAAATAAATCCAACCTGAATAAAAATTTATAAGCAAAGAAAAGATCAAATAAACTATCTTCCTACCTGTGTGAAAGTGCTTGAGGCACGGAGAATGCTGCAGTCAGCCTGAGGCGCCCGTTCTTTCCCGCGGGGGGGGGGTGAGGGGAGAGGAGGCGCCCGTTCTTTCCCGCGGGGGGGGGGAAGGAGACAGTGAGAAGGCTGCAAGTGCTGATGTGCTGATGGCAATGTGCTTTTATTAAAAAAAATTTCAAAAACTAAACAGCTACAAAGAACTACAAAAATGGCCGAGTGCCAATGTTTTTTTCACACCGAGCATGCGCGAACGCTGCAACGCGCACGCACAGCGTTGCCGGCAGGAAAAAAACTAATTTAAATAGTACCCGCCCCCTCCCACTTACAAAATCGGCGCGAGTGTAGGCTCCGCCCCCCTGGGCGCCGCGCCAAACAGACAAGGAGCTGCAGGGCACTCCAGAATCGCGAGTTTTTTTTTAGGCGCCGTTTTAGGCGCGAAAAACGGGCGCCCAGCTCGGAGGGGCACCCGTTTTTTATCGTGTGGAAACTTGGGCCCACAGAGTGGGCAAGGGAGAACCAGTGGATGTGGTGTATTTGGACTTTCAAAAGGCTTTTGACAAGCTCCCTCACAAGAGATTGGTGTGTAAAATTAAAACACATGGTATTGGGGGTAATGTATTGACGTGGATAGAGAACTGGTTCGCAGACAGGAAGCAGAGAGTGGGAATAAACGGGTCCTTTTCAGAATGGCAGGCAGTGACTAGTGGAGTGCCGCAAGGTTCAGTGCTGGGTCCCCAGCTATTTACAATATACATTAATGATTTAGATGAAGGAATTGAATGTAATATTTCCAAATTTGCAGATGGCACTAAGCTGGGTGGCGGTGTGAGCTGTGAGGAGGATGCCAAGAGGCTGCAGGGTGACTTGGACAGGTTAGGTGAGTGGGCAAATACATGGCAGATGCAGTATAATGTGGATAAATGTGAGGTTATCCATTTTGGTGGTAAAAACAGAGAGACAGATTATTATCTGAATGGTGACAGATTGGTAAAGGAGGAGGTGCAACGAGACCTGGGTGTCATGGTACATCAGTCATTGAAAGTTGGCATGCAGGTACAGCAGGCGGTGAAGAAGGCAAATAGTATGTTGGCCTTCATAGTGAGGGGATTCGAGTATAGGAGCAGCCTATACTCACTAATTTTGCACACTAATCTCTTATGTGGGACCTTGTCAAAAGCCTTTTGAAAGTCTAAATACACCACATCCACTGGCTCCCCCTTATCCACTCTACTGGTTACATCCTCAAAAAATTCTAAAAGATTTGTCAAGCATGATTTCCCTTTCATAAATCCATGCTGACTTGGACCGATCCTGTCAGTGCTTTCCAAATGAGCTGCTATTACATCTTTAATAATTGATTCCAGCCCCACCGACCCCTTCCCTCGACGAATGTCTGTCCCACCTGTAACAGGGTCTGTGGCTCTCGTATCGGACTGTTCAGCCCCCAAAGAACTTGCTTTGGGAGTGGAAGCAAGTCTTCCTCGATTCCGAGGGACTGCCTATGATGATGAGGAGCAGGGAGGTGTTACTGCAGTTGTACAGGGCCTTGGTGAGGCCTCACCTGGAATATTGTGTTCAGTTTTGGTCTCCTAATCTGAGGAAGGACGTTCTTGCTATTGAGGGAGTGCAGCGAAGGTTCACCTGATTGATTCCCGGGATGGCAGGACTGACATATGGGGAGAGACTGGATCGACTGGGCCTGTATTCACTGGAGTTTAAAAGACTGAGCGGGGATCTCATAGAAACATATAAAATTCTGACGGGACTGAACAGGTTAGATGCGGGTAGAATGTTCCCGATGTTGGGGAAGTCCAGAACCAGGGTCACAGTCTAAGGATAAGGGGTAAGCCATTTAGGACCGAGATGAGGAGAAACTTCTTCACTCAGAGAATTGTGAACCTGTGGAATTCTCTGCCGCAGAGAGTTGTTGGGGCCAGTTCGTTAGATATATTCAAAAGAGAGTTAGATGTGGCCCTCACGGCTAAAGGAATCAAGGGATGTGGAGAGAAAGCAGGAATGGGGTACTGAAGTTGCATGATCAGCCATGATCATATTGAATGGCGGTGCAGGCTCGAAGGGCCGAATGGCCTACTCCTGCACCTATTTTCTATGTTTCTATGATTCGGCAATGGTAATGCCGCTGAATGTCATGGGGATGTTCAATTCTTTCTTTGCAAATAATGAGACTGAACTTATAGGTAAAACAAGACTATTAAATCTGTTGGTGTGAGCTATGAATCATCTGTGGGTATTAATGCTTGTGGTGAACATTTCGCCTTGCCAGCATGTTATCATCGCAGTGCCAACTAATAGCCAATGCAGCACATCGCCTGATAGCCTGCATAAGGCTGTCGGCAGATTATGGGCACTCGAAAATTTAATGACAGAAAAGTACTTGTCCGCTGGACCATTTTCAGTACAACAGAACCGGGGCCAATGGAAAGCTAACCTTTTAAAGATATTTATGTGCCGTTTGGCACTATATAAAATTATTTCCAAGTTTAATATTTTTCTTTTAGTGTCTCTTGCTTCAGTAATGGGGAAAGTTTTGATACAAATTTGCAAGGTAATTCCTCTTGGTGTCAAAATACTTCTATCATGTGAGTCTTAATCAATTTAATGGTGTACTATTAACTTTAAAAAGAAAGGTTAAGAACATAAATAGAGGCAGGAGTCGGCCATTCGGCCCCTCGAGCCTGCTCCACCATTCAATAAGATCATGGCTGATCTTCGACCTCAACTCCACTTTCCCGCCCGATCCCCATATCCCTCGATTCCCCTCGAGTCCAAATATCTATCGATCTCAGCCTTGTATATACTCAACGACTGAGCCTCCACAGCCCTCTGGGGCAGAGAATTCCAAAGATTCACCATCCTCTGAGTGAAGAAATTCCTCCTCATCTCAGTCCTAAATGGCCGACCCCTTATCCTGAGACTGTGACCCCTGGTTCTAGACTCCCCAGCCCCGGGGGAAACATCCTCCCTGCATCTACCCTGTCAAATCACCAAAGTGGTGTTGTACATAGAGCCTTGAGAGTTCAAAACTCAACCGCACACGGTTCCCGAACTGACCTACGTTAAGCAGGAGGGACCACAATGCCTTCTGGCAAAAGGAAGGTAAAATCAAAAGGAGTTTTGTTACCATCGTGCATCTCCGAGCAGAAGGCGGAGACAGGAGCGATAAAGATGCCGCAGTGCAAGTTGTTTTGATGCAAAGAGGTTTCGGAGCTCAATGGACCCAGGAACACGAAGAAACAGAACTGAGATATGTAACCTTCGCGGGAGGACCGATACCCAAGTAATCAAAGAGAAACTTGGTAGAGCTAGTTCTAACCACCTGAGCTCAGCCAGAGGGTCCATCCAACACTAAGAATGGTGCAATGGAACTCAACTGAAGCATGTCAGAGCCCACTAGAGGCCATCGATATCAGATTGTCACCAGGAAACCCAATGGGGAATTCAGGAGAAACTTCTTTACCCAGAGAGCGGTGAGAATGTGGAACTCGCTGCCACAGGGAGGGGTTGAGGCGAATAGTATCGATGTATTTAAGGGGAGGCTGGACAAGCCAATGGGGGAGAAGGGAATAGAGGGTTATGCTGATAGATTTAGATGGGGAAAGACGGGAGGAGGCTCGAGTGGAGCATAAACGCCGGCCTGGACAGGTTGGGCCCAATGCCCTGTTTTTGGGCCGTATATCCCGTGTAATCCTATGAATGTAACTTGGAAGTGAATGGAATTCAGTACTCCACTTATGTGCTGCTCCTGTCAAGAACCATCTGTTGCCAACATGAAAGATGTTCTGACGAAGGGTCATCGACCTGAAACGTTAACTCTGTTTCTCCCTCCACAGAGGCTGCCTGACCCGCCGAGTGTTCCCAGCATTTTCTGTTTTTATTTTGATTCCAGCATCCGCGGTATTTTGCTTTTGTGTTTGGATGAAAGATGGTGGAGTGGGTTGTAACCCAACGTAACCTTCTCTTCTTCAGCCCATGTCAATTTGGAGGGAAATCTCTTATGTTGTGTTTGATACTTGAATAACCGGTGGGCTTGGAGGTTGGGCTGGAAAGGTTCTATGAATATAGTCCCACATAAAAAGACAGACTTTAAAAACATTTTGTTCACCGGATGTGGGCGTCGCTGGCAAGACCAGGATTTATTGCCCATCCCTAATTGCCCCTTGAGAAGGTGGTGGTGAGCCGCCTTCTTGAACCGCTGCAGTCCGTGTGGTGAAGGTGCTCCCACAGTGCTGTTAGGGAGGGAGTTCCAGGATTGTGACCCAGCGACGATGAAGGAACGGCCAATATATTTCCCAGTCAGGATGGTGTGTGACTGGGAGGGGAACGTGGAGGTGGTGGTGTTCCCATGCGCCTGCTGCCCTTGTCCTTCTAGGTGGTAGAGGTCGTGGGTTTGGGAGGTGCTGCCGCAGAAGCCTTGGCGAGTTGCTGCAGTGCATCTTGTAGATGGTACACACTGCAGCCACGGTGCGCCGGTGGTGGAGGGAGTGAGTGTTGAAGCTGGTGGATGGGGAGCCAATCAAGCGGCTGCTTTGTCCTGGATGGTGTCGAGCTTCTTGAGTGTTGTTGGCGCTGCACTCATCCAGGCAAGTGGAGAGTATTCCATCACACTCCTGACTTGTGCCTTGTAGATGGTGGGAAGGCTTTGGGGAGTCAGGAGGTGAGACACTCGCCGCAGAATACCCAGCCTCTGACCTGCTCTTGTTGCCACAGTATTTATGTGGCTGGTCCAGTGAAGTTTCTGGTCAATGGTGACCCCCAGGATGTTGATGGTGGGGGATTTGGCGATGGTAATGCCGCTGAATGTTAAGGGGCGATGGTTAGACTCTCGCTTGTTGGAGATGGTCATTGCCTGGCACTTGTGTGGTGCGAATGTTACTTGCCACTTATCAGCTCAAGCCTGAAACCCGCCCAGGTCTTGCTGCATGTGGGCACGGACTGCTCCATTATCTGAGGAGTTGTGAATGGAACTGAACACTGTGCAGTCATCAGCGAACATCCCCACTTCTGACCTTGTGATGGAGGGAAGGTCACTAATGGAGCAGCTGAACATGCATTTCTATCGCGCCTTTCACAATCTCCGGACGTCTCAAAGTGCTTTACAGCCAATGAAGTACTTTTGGAGTGCAGTCACTGTTGTAATGTAGGAAACGCACCAGCCAATTTGTGCACAGCAAGCTCCCACAGACAGCAATGTGATAATGACCAGATAATCTGTTTTAGTGATGGTGATTGAGGGATAAATATTGGCCCCAGGACACCAGGGATAACTCCCCTGCTCTTCTTCCAAATACAGGGGCAGCGTCAAAAACCCGGAGTTCCGGAATCCGGACCCGTCGACCTCGGGCCTCGGCTCCGCTCGCCTCACCCCCCTCCCCTTTCTGACGTTCCGAAATCCGGAAATACCAAACCTGGGCTCGGGTGTTTCCGGATTTGTGATGTGAGAAAGACGATCGAAAGTCTGGAAAATCCCAGAATCCGGAACGGCCTCGATCCCGAGGGTTCCAGATTCTCGACGCTGCATCTGTAGTGCCGTGCGATCTTTTACGTCCACCTGAGAGAACAGGCGGGGCCTCGGTTTAACGTCTCATCCGAAAGACGGCACCTCCGACAGTGCGGTGCTCCCTCAGCACTGCCCCTCCGACAGTGCAGCACTCCCTCAGCACTGCCCCTCCGACAGTGCAGCACTCCCTCAGCACTGCCCCTCCGACAATGCAGCACTCCCTCAGCACTGCCCCTCCGACAGTGCAGCACTCCCTCAGCACTGCCCCTCCAACAGTGCAGCACTCCCTCAGCACTGCACTGGGAGTGTCAGCCTGGATTGATCCACAATGACGGGCGATCTGCCAGACACTTCCCCATTCCCCCTAAAGCCTCTGAATCAGCCTCTACCTCATTTATTTCATCTACATTGCTAACTCCTCGGTTTGTTCAGCAAGGTGACTGATAATATAGGCAATGCTGATATTGCAGGAGTTAATCAGCGTGGCTAATTTTCAGTCATCTGATCTTTGAGTGTAATTAAAACGTAGAATTTTCTACCCTCTGGCAGGCCCCTGTTTATAGAAGTAACGTCTCTTTCCATTGCTGGCTGATTGCCACCTGCTGGTTGAGTAGGCTTTTTTCCATTTTTGACCCAGCAACGATGAAGGAACAGCGATATATTTCCCAGTCAGGATGGTGTGCGACTCAGAGGGGGAACAGTGCCAAACCTTGGTGCATATTTTCACATGAAGAATTATATATGTTTCAATGTGATCGCCTCGCAGTCTTCTAAACACTAGAGAATATAGGCCGAGTCTACTCTATCTCCCCTCACAGGACAATCACCCCATCCCAAGAATCAGTCTGGTGAACCTTCGCTGCACTGCCTCTATGGCAAGTATATCTTTCCGTGGTTAAGGAGACCAGAACTGTACACAGTGCTCCAGGTGTGGTCTCACCAACGCCCTGTATAATTGCAGTAAGACATCTTTACTCTTATACTCTAATCGCTTTGTAACAAAAGCTAACATACCATTTGTTTTCCTAATTGCTTGGTATACCTGCATGTTCACTTTCTGTGATTCATGTACAAGTACACCAAGGTCCCTCCAAATGCAAGCATTTCCCAGTCTCTCACCATTTAACAAATATTCTGCTTTTTTGTTTTTCCGACCAAAGTGGATAACTTCACACTTCCCCACATTGTATTCCATTTGCCATGTTCTTGCCCACTCAGTCAACCTGTCTCTGTCTCTCTGCAGCCTCTTTGCATCCTCCTCACAGCTTACTTTCCCACCTAACTTTGTATATTCGTTACATATATTCGTTAGATATATTCAAGAGGGAGTTAGATATGGCCCTTACGGCTAAAGGGATCAAGGGGTATGGAGAGAAAGCAGGTGAATGATCAGCCATGATCTTATTGAATGGTGGTGCAGGCTCGAAGGGCCGAATGGCCTACTCCTGCACCTATTTTCTATGTTTCTATGTACCAGCAGCAAACGTGGATATGTTACACTCAGTCCCTTCATCCAAGTCCTGTTCCGATTTCTTATAATTGCCCTGTTTGAATGTTGTGGGCCTGAAGATTTGGAAGGGTTGTTCATGGTGCTACTGGCTCATTGTTTGGTTACGTTTCAAATCCAAACACCAAGCTCAATTATATCTGTACCTTCAGATATATGCAAATTAACATTAGCATTTAAAAAAAAACTGAAAATGCTGGAAATACTCAGCGGGTCAGGCAGCATCTGTGGAGAGAGAAACAGAGTTAACGTTTCGGGTCGATGACCTTTAAGCTTTAATATTAGCATTTAAATGTTATCTGTGGTCCCTGATTTGCACATATATGATTCACAATCACCAAAAGATATGGTGATCCACAGAAACATAGAAAATAGGTGCAGGAGCAGGCCATTCGAGCCTGCACCGCCATTCAATATGATCATGGCTGATCATTCAACCTCAGTACCCCACCCCGGCCTTCTCTCCATACCTCCTGATCCCTTTAGCCGTAAGGGCCACATCTAACTCCCTTTTGAATATATCCAACGAACTGGACTCAACAACTTTCTGTGCCAGAAAATTCCACAGGTTCACAATTCCCCGTCTTAAAATGCAGCTTTCTCAAGTTTTATCTTATCCACGATTATATAATAGGACATAGAACACAGAAGTCTCCTTATTTGGGAACACCATCACCTCCAAGTTCCCCTCCCAGTCACACACCATCCTGACTGGGAAATATATCGCCGTTCCTTCATCGTCGCTGGGTCACAATCCTGGGACTCCCTCCCTAACAGCACTGTGGGAGCACCTTCACCACACGGACTGCAGCGGTTCAAGAAGGCGGCTCACCACCACCTTCTCAAGGGGCAGTTAGGGATGGACAATAAATGCTGGCCTTACCAGCGACGCCCACATCTCAGGAACGAATTAATAAACCCTGTGACCATGACCCCTGAAAGGGCAAAGATTATTACAAATGAAACTTGGTGACAGAGGGCCAAGCAACAATAGTTTTATTTGGAAATGACCGTGTGGTCCGTGAGTGGAATACCTCAAACCGCGGTGCAATCGGAAACGTTAATGATTCTGGCAGCTTACGATTCAACACTCGAGCTTGCTGATTTGCCTGTGTGTGCACAGAATTGCTCCCGATGTGCATCCAGTGTTTGAATTACTTTGGAATCGCATGGAAGCATCATCAATATCAAAAGACTAATTGAAAAGCGCTTATTATAAATGATCAGTTTTTGCACAAAGATTCTTTGCCGAGTTTATTCAGTCTCACACTTGCCACTACATATTCCTCTCAATGTCTCATGAACTCCGATTATGACGCACTTTTTGTGTTATTAGCAAAACAAATCACCAACAGTAACTTTGCACCAATTATGATTAACATTATGTTAAAACCAAAAGATTTTTAAAAAACTGTTAAATGCTGGGGAGTCTAGAACCAGGGGTCATGTCTCAGGATAAGGGGTCGGCCATTTAGGACTGAGATGAGGAGAAATTTCTTCACTCAGAGGGTGGTGAATCTTTGGAATTCTCTACCTCAGAGAGCTGAGGAGGCTCAGTCTTTGAGTATATTCAATAGAAGAACATAAGAACGTAAGAAATAGGAGCAGGAGTCGGCCATACGGCATCTCAAGCCTGCTCTGCCATTTAATAAGATCATGGCTGATCTGATCATGGACTCAGCTCCACTTCCCCGCCCGCTCCCCATAACCCCTTATCCCCTTATCGTTTAGAAAACTGTCTATTTCTGTCTATTAAGAAACTGTCTATTTATTCAATGTCCCGGCTTCCACAGCTCTCTGAGGCAGTAAATTCCACAGATTAACAACCCTCAGAGAAGAAATTTCTCCTCATCTCAGTTTTAAATGGGCGGCCCCTTATTCTAAGATTATGCCCTCTAGTTCTAGTCTCCCCCATCAGTGGAAACATCCTCTCTGCATCCACTTTGTCAAGCCCCCTCATAATTTTATACGTTTTGATAAGATCACCTCTCATTCTTCTGAATTCCAATGAGTAGAGGTCCAACCTACTCAACCTTTCCTCATAAGTCAACCCCCTCATCTCCAGAATCAACCTCGTGAACCTTCTTTGAACTGCCTCCAAAGCAAGTATATCCTTTCGTAAATATGGAAACCAAAACTGCACGCAGTATTCCAGGTGTGGCCTCACCAATACCCTCTATAACTGTAGCAAGACTTCCCTGCTTTTATACTCCATCCCCTTTACAATAAAGGCCAAAATGCCATTGGCCTTCCTGATCACTTGCTGTACCTGCATACTATCCTTTTGTGTTTCATGCACAAGTACCCCCAGGTCCCGCTGTACTGCAGCACTTTGCAAGCTTTCTCCATTTAAATAATAACTTGCTCTTTGATTTTTTTTCTGCCAAAGTGCATGACCTCACACTTTCCGACATTATACTCCATCTGCCAAATTTTTGCCCACTCACTTAACCTGTCTATGTCCTTTTGCAGGTTTTTTGTGTTGTCCTCACACATTGCTTTTCCTCCCATCTTTGTATCATCAGCAAACTTGGCTACGTTACACTTCTTCCAAGTCGTTAATATAGATTGTAAGTAGTTGGGGTCCCAGCACTGATCCCTGATTGATAGATTTTGGACTCTAGGGGAATCGAGGGATATGGGGATCGGACGGGAAAGTGTTGAGCCAGAAGATCTGGCATGATCTTACTGAATGGCGGAGCAGGCTCGAAGGGCCGAATGGCTGACTCCTGCTCCTAACTCTTATGCTCCCTATTTTGTAACTTCCCTCCCCGCCCCCCCAAGATGTAAACACTCCTCTAATTCTAAACTCGCTCAACCATTGGTGGCCGTGCCTTCCGCTGCCTGAGCCCCAAACTCTGGAATTCCCTAAACCTCTCCACCTCTCTTTCCTCCTTTAAGACGCTCCTTAAAACCTCCCTCTTTGACCGAGCTTTTGGTCACCTGCCCTAATGTCTCCTTCTGCGGCTCGGTGTCAAAACTGTTGTCTCATAACACTGCTGTGAAGCGCCTTGGGACATTTCACTACGTTAAAGGCGCTATATAAATACAAGTTGTTGTTGTTATGTTCATTCTACAGTATCGCTTGCTCATGCCACACGACCACATATCCCCAAACGAGAGTGGAAAGGCTTCTTCAAATATCTCTGCACTGCACCATAACTGCCCTGAGACTGGTACCCAGTCACTGATAAATTATATTCTTGTGGTTTAAAAAAAGAAAGAAATGCTGCTTGAAGTAATTGAATATGTGTCCTACATGGCTGTGGTGTGGTGGTGTGGAACATTACATGACACACTCTGGCAAGAATTAATTGCACGTGTGCAAAAACGATCCATTAACTACCAGCAGCCTAGCTGTTGGCTTTGCGTAATCTATTCAAAGAGGCACACCAACATCTCATAAGCTATTTAATTTTAATAACAACAAATATATATCCTAGGTACCGAATTTGACATCAAAGTCTCGATCAATAGAGTGTATCAATCTTTATCAAGGGCAAACAACAACCATCACTCTCAGCACAACCTCTTCCAATCCCACCACAGAAAACACAGTATATTCCACCTTCCCTATCAACAATAACATATATTTATATAGCGCCTATAACGTAGTGAAATGTCCCGAGGTGCTTCACAGGAGCGATTATCAAACAAAGTTAGACAGCGAGAACATAAGGAGATATTAGGGCAGGTGATCAAAGGCTTATTCAAAGAGTTCGGTCTTAAGGTGCGTCTTAAAAGGAGGAAAGAGAGGTGGAGAAGGTTAGGGAGAGAATTCCAAAGATTAGGGCCCAGGCAACAGAAGGCACGGCCACCAATGGCAGAGTGATTATCGAAGTGGAGGAGCGCAGATATCTCGGGAGTTGTGGGGCTGGAGGAGGTTACAGAGATATTGAGGGGTGAGGTTAAGTTAAATATATGTGACAGTCTTAGGATTGGACCAGAATAGCATATGTACTTTTGTGACTTCATAGGATAGAATTACACAGAATATAAATCACACAAATAGGCCATTCAGCCCAACCAGTCCATGCCAGCGTTTATGCTCCACTCGAGCCTCCTCCCGTCTTTCCCCATCTAAATCTATCAGCATAACCCTCTATTCCCTTCTCCCCCATTGGCTTGTCCAGTCTCCCCTTAAATACATCGATACTATTCGCCTCAACCCCTCCCTGTGGCAGCGAGTTCCACATTCTCACCCCTCTCTGGATAAAGAAGTTTCTCCTGAATTCCCCATTGGATTTCTTGGTGACGATCTTATATTGATGGCCTCTAGTTATGCTCTTCCCCACAAGTGGAAACACTCTCTCTGTATCCACTCTATCAAAACCTTTCATCATTTTAAAGACCTCTGTTAGGTCACCCCTCAGCCTTCTCTTTTCAAGCATAAAGAGACCCATCCTTTCCTGATACGTACACCCTCGCATTTCTGATATCATCCTTGTAAATCTTCTCTGCACCCTCTCCAGTGCCTCTATATCCTTTTTATAATATAACTTTGCAAAACTCCAAGTGTGGTCTAACTAAGGTTCGATACAGATTTAGCATAACTTCTATACATCCTCGACTCCGAGGGACAGCCTAAGAAGAAGCTAACTTCCCTACTTTTTAATTCTATCCCTCTAGAAATAAACCCTCGTGCTTGGTTTGCTTTTTATGGCCTTGCTAACCTGTGTCGCAACTTTTAGTGATGTGTGTATTTGTATCTGAGACCGCTTTGTTCCTCTACCCCAACCAGACTCACACCCTTCAAGTAATAAGTGACCTCCCTATTCTTCCAACAAAATATTACACCTCACATTTATTTGTGTTTTTGATTCCAAAATCTAAATCGTTAATATAAATTGTGTACACTGGTCCCAGCAATGATTCCTGTGGAACACCACTACCCCGCCTTCTGCCCCTGTGAATAGTTACCCTTTACCCCGACTCTCTGCTTTCTGTCTTGAAGCCAGCTAGCGATCCATTCTGCTATTGTCCCGACTCCGTATTCTCTGACCTTGTTCATCGGTCTATTATGGGGTACCTTATCGAAGGCATTTTGAAAATCAAGATAAATTACATCTACTGCATCACCCTTGTCTACTCTCTCTCTTACCTCTTCAAAAAATTCAATGAGGTTGGTCAAGCAAGACTTTCCCTTTTGAAATCCATGCTGAGTATTCGTTATTATATTTTTGGTGTCTAGATTGTTCTTCTATTCTCTTGAAAGCATTTGAGCAAAATAAAAAAGCTCCTCTCATGAAATTATGACTTCAGATCATTTGTCAGGTCACATCATGAAGGTCATCTCGGAATAGTCACGCAAACATTAAGTCACTCCAGCCACTGTGATCAGTAATACAGCTGGGAAGGACAATGGTCTCCATTTTAGTACATGGTGCCAGTTACCAGGGCAACTGAGGGTTTGCTCAACATCAAAACCATTTGACAAAGTGTTAGCTGGTAGAGCGGTTCCACTGTCCACAAACATTCTCTGTGCTCGTTGCCATCTCTGCTTTCCCGGAAAGGCTTTCGATGTGTAAGCAACACGGGACACGGATTATGGGGTCCAAATTGACCGGTTCTACTTAGCCCCGTTAGCCCCTCCGGGGGTGGAGGGGGCACAAGACAGTTTTTGCCGGGGGGGGGGGGTCCCTACCGCCTCCTGGGAAATTGCCCGAGGTTTTGCGGAGGGATCGTTACAGGTCGCCAAGCAACCAGCGACGATGTCATCGCCATGCACGCTGATCCCTCACTGCTCCGCACTGACCCCTTAACGCCCTGTGGGGGGGGGGGGGGGGGAAATTGCCCCACGGGCCGCGAGGCGGGCGGACATTAAAGGGGAGGTGATTAAAGGGGAGGCCGTCAGCACCCTGGGCAGCCATCTTTTCTTGTCTGCCGACTCTCGGGTCGGGTCAATGATGGCAGTCCGAGCGTGGTCCGGGCCACCACGGTGCAGCCCGGCGCTCGGCCTTGGGTGTGGGGCTGCTGGAGTCGGTCCCACGCTGCCCTGGGGGCCCAGTGGAAACCTTCGGAGGCCATGCAGAGTGCACAGCGGCCCGCCCCTTTAATCGAAGGGGAGAGGCGTGGAAGCGCGTCAGTGCTAAGCGGAGCGTCCGTGTAGCGTTCCCCTCAGCGCCCCGGTTACCACCCCCAAAGGAAGTGAAGCGCGGGAGATTGTGCTCCACTTCCTCCGAGGGGCGGTCAGGGCAATTTTGCGCCGGGCACTAAAAATCCCGGCCCCAGAAGGTTACCGCCCCGGGTCAATTTCGACCCCAATGACTCCATATATTCTGGTGTACATTCATAGGGAGCTACTTTGCAGTAGACCCACACCATCACTACAATTCCAGGCTCCCTCTGCATACTTTCATTCACGCAAATAGCAGGAAAGAGACAGAAGGATGGGCCCCGATTTTAACTCTGGGCGGACTCCCCGTTCGGGCCCCAAGTTAAAATTACAGTCGGGTCTCAATGATGTCATCGGGCCGCATCATGCCCGTGTAAAGAAGGACCCTGTTGGCTCCGGGTGTCTGTCCTTGCTGCCCGCTCAGGGGCGCGGGTTAAAATCGCAGATGTTGCGATCGTGGCGACTTTAACCGCCCGCCCACCAGGTTTCTGCTGAGCGAGTCGGGTTAAAATCGCAACTCACCCCACTCCCCACCCCTCCCCCGCACCATGTGTCCCTGAAATCATTCTCACTGTGACATTAGAGGAGGAAAATAATTCTGTCCTTTATTTTTACCAGATATGCCCCACATCATTCAAAGCTCTCAACGGAGGGAGATTTTAAAAGTTCCATTATGAGATCCTTGCTTGCCGATCACCAGAATATCTCACAGGTTGACGAATTACTGAGGAGAACGCGGTGACAAATTGGTACGGCAATGTCTATTATCGGGCTAATAGTGAATGGCAGGACCTGCTATGGCAGGAAAGCAGAGCATTAGAGTCTGAACAAGGAGACTCAAGTGAATTCTTCGCTTGACTAAGGCACAGATTCCCCTAGAGGCAAATTTGCCTTAAAAAAAATATAGATCTATCTGAAATCCAGACAAGAGTGGAAAAGGAGTTCATATTCTTCTACTCATTTGATTGAGTCACAGCTGTGTTGTTTACATCAGACTCAACGGATTATCCCTTGCTAACTCCTTACCATCTTGAGAATAACTTCAGCTGACGTCACTCAGTGTATCGGACATCCCAATTCCACAATTTATCCTCCTGATTGAAGGGAGATCTGGTTTGGCAAACTAGAATTCTGCCCAATTTACGGTAACTGTGACCGCAACAACAACTTATATTAATATAGCGCCTTTAACGTATAAAACGCCCCAAGATGCTTCACAGGAGCATAATCAAAGAAAATTTGACACCGAGCCACATAAGACTAGGATTTCTATAGCGCCTTTCACGACCACTGGACGACTCAAAGCACTTTACAGCCAATGAAGTACTTTTGGAGTGTAGTCACTGTTGTAATGTGGGAAATTAGATATTAGGGCAGGTGACCAAAAGCTTGGTCAAAGAGGTAGGTTTTAAGGAGCATCTTAAAGGAGGAGAGAGGTGACGAGGGAGAGGTTTAGGAGGGGTGAAAATATATTACATATGCACAAGTAAAAATTATCGATCAACTCTTAGTCATGATCTATTTAGTAACTATGTTAAAAATCATTATTGTAAATACAGTGTGTAATGCTGATAGCAACATGTAATATTGCAAACAAGATGTTGGAGATTCTGAGGGGGATTGACAGGGTAGATGCAGGGAGGATGTTTCCCCCCGGGCTGGGGAGTCTAGAACCAGGGGTCACAGTCTCGGGATAAGGGGTCGGCCATTTAGGACTGAGATGAGGAGGAATTTCTTCACTCAGAGGGTGGTGAATCTTTGGAATTCTCTGCCCCAGAGGGCTGTGGATGCTCAGTCGTTGAGTATATTCAAGGCTGAGATCGATAGATTTTTGGGCACAAAGGGAATCGAGGGAAATGTGGATCAGGCGGGAAAGTGGAGTTGAGGTCGAAGATCAGCCATGATCTTATTGAATGGCGGAGCGGGCTCGAGGGGCCGAATGGCCGACTCCTGCTCCTAATTTTTATGTTCTTATGTGTAATGTATTTGCTTCATGGGTTATTTGCTTAAGAATTCATAGCAACACATTGCTACTAAGAACTAGTTGGTTTATTAACAAAGGTTTAACAATCACACTACACATTACCGGTTCATCCACCAGGCTCACAACCACCTGCCCCATCGTGGATCCCCAAAACCAACTGGCTTATTGAGTCTTGTGAATATCACGTGACTGGCTAAGCCACTGCCGATTCAACAGCTCTACAAACCTGTGAGCATGCTCACCGGGGCATACATTACATTCTGAGAATTCAAAGGCGTTAAAGCCATGTGAGCTGTTTGATGTCTACGCGAGACTGGATTGTTCTTTTGGATGAAGAGTTAAACCCAAGTCATTCATGTCACTTGTTTGTGGGAGGGACACTGCTCTCCAAAAGTAATTCATTGTGAAAGTGCTGATGTGATAAGGCACGATATCAATTTGAAAATCATTATTATATCTCTCACCCTCAATTGTCACATTCTCGGCCAGTGGCTGGGACCTTGGTGAATCGGTGAGTGTCATTCACCGAGAACAATTTTACATTTACTTCAGAATGTTGCTGCTCTCAATAAAATCAATACTAAAAAAAATGATTTCAGTAATATAAGAAATTAGAAATGGAAATGTTTTGATTTCCTTCTCTCTAAGTTGATATTTGTTTCCATCTGCAACTACTTCACTCAAAATAAAACAAATATAAATAACCACAAAAAGGTTAAAGCCCAATAGAAACATTGAGTGTAAAATCCAATGATTTTAGCATACCCCGCCCACACACCAGGGCCCACAGGGCACAGGATCACCTCTGCCTGACAATGGCTGTTTAAACAATTGCACTCACAGACAATTTTCAACAAATACTTCAGCTCTTTCACTGTTCAAGCCTTCCGGATTGAACAAACGGCGAGATGGAAACTCTGCCTTATTCTACACAGATGATTCCCAATTCTGCCTCTTGTTTAGAAGATAATAACATAAGAACATAAGAAATAGGAGCAGGAGTTGGCCATTTGGCCCCTCGAGCCTGCTCCGCCATTCAATAAGATCATGGATGATCTGATCATGGACTCAGCTCCACTTCCCTGCCCGCTCCCCATAACCCTTTACTCCCTTATCGCTGAAAAATGTGTCAATCTCCACCTTAAATATATTCAATGACCCAGCCTCCACAGCTCTCTGGGGCAGAGAATTCCACAGATTTATAACCTTCAGAGAAGAAATTTAAGAACATAAGAAATAGGGGCAGGAGTCGGCCATTCGGCCCCTCGAGCCTGCTCCGCCATTTTATACGATCATGGCTGATCCGATCATGGACTCAGGTCTACTTCCCTGCCCGCTCCCCATAACCTCTTAACCCGTTATCCCCTTATCGTTTAAGAAACTGATGTGCAACGTCAAACCAGAAAGACACAAAGGATGATTTCAGATTTCGTTCAGTGCGGAGTTGGTGAGGAGACCTTGTCAGTTGTGGCTCAGTGGGCAGCACCCTCGCCTCTGAGTCAGAAGGTTGTGGGTTCAAGTCTCACTCCAGGGACTTGAGCACAAAAATCCAGGCTGACACTCCCAGTGCAGTGCTGCACTGTCGGAGGGGCCGTCTTTCGGATGAGACGTTAAACCGAGGCCCCGTCTGCTCTCTCAGGTGGACATAAAAGATTCCATGGCGTTATTTCAAAGAGTAGGGGAGTTATCCCCGGTGTCCTGGCCAATATTTATCCCTCAATAAACATCACTAAAACAGATTATCTGGGTCATTGTCACATTGCTGTGTGTGGGAGCTTGCTGTGCGCAAATTGGTTGCCGCATTTCCCACATTACAACAGTGACTACACTTGAAAAGTACTTCATTGGCTGTAAAGCATTTTGGGACGTCCGGTGGTCGTGAAAGGCGCGATAGAAATGCAAGTCTTTCTTTCTTTGGAAACATGGAGCTGTGAGTGTGGGGACATCCCATCGGCCGGTGGCCAACGAGGGACCTCATGGGCGAGCAGCTAGCGGGAAAAGGAGAATCTGACGGCCAAACAGCTGGAGGGATGTGAGGGCCCCAACAACGATAGCTGTGGTGGATTCAAGGACACACTTACACTTGGTACGTCGCTCTCCTGTTCCGACTCGGCGTGGGGAGCCTGTGTCTGTGGGTGTGCTGAGTCCCACCACGGAGCCTTGCAGTGGAATACCTGGGACTGGCTCCGTGTACAGCTGGCACTGAAACCAGTCGCCTCACCCCGACGGCACGTTGACAGCCAATTAAATACTTGTTAGAGCGTAGTCACTGTTGTAATGTGGGAAAAACGGCTGCCAATGTGCGCAAGCAAGCTCCCACACACAGCGATATGATAATGACCATATAATCTGTTGGCTTCCGATTAAGTAACATCTCGATTTTAAAATCCTCATCTTATTTTCAAATCCCCCCCATGGCCTCGCCCCTCCCTATCTCTGCAATCTCTTCCAGTCACACAACCCCCCGAGATGTCTGCGCTCCTCTAATTCTGCCCTCCTGACCATCCCTGATTATAATCGCTCCACCATCGATGGCCGCGCCTTCAGTTGCCTGGGCCACAAGCTCTGGAACTATCTCCCTAAACCTCCCAGACTCCCTACCTCTCTTTCCTCCTTCAAGATGCTCCTTAAAACCTACCTCTTTGACTCAGCTTTTGGTCACCTGTCCTCATTTCTACTGATGCGGACCAGTGTCAAAGTTTTAAATCTCATAATACTCCTGTGAAGCGTCTTGGGACGTAGAGAGGCGGAGAGGTTTAGGGAGGGTTTTCCAGAGCTTAGGGCCCAGGCACCAGTGGTGGAATGATTATAATCAGGGATGCTCAGGAGGACAGAATTAGAGGAGTGCAGACATCTCGGGGGAGTGTGGGGCTGGAGGAGATTACAGAGATAGGGAGGGGCGAGGGCCATGGAGGGATTTAAAGAAAAGCAGAGATCTCAGAGGGCTGTGGGCAATATTTCCTCCAATTTTAGATTTTTGGCCTGAGCGGCCCCTTTAATGTTCTATCGTTAATAAATTCTTTAATACAATCCATACCGAGAGACACCTAATTAATTGTGAGAGAGACATGAAGTACTAGGGCTTGCAGTTCTGCCTGCACAGTATTTAGCAATAACAGTGAACTCATCAGACTGACGGAAGGAGACAAATATGCGTGCTGCTCAGTAATTCCTGGGAGCACCTCGAATCAATCTCATGCCCTCCCTCCCACAGACCCGCCCTCCAGCAAACCCCAAAATCCGATTACTCAGAATCCGGCAAAACAACATGGGAAATTTGTATTAATGACTTTGTAATTACCAGTATCGTTACTCCTGCAGCCGGGACCTGATGGAATATTTCAGCACTTCTGATTTAGCTCATTTGATCCCCTGCCCACGTGCATCTGAGAACTGCAGTCAATAATCTGGATTCACTTTAAATTCACCAGATGGAGTACGACTAGCTGTCCGATCCAACCAAACGCAGGAAGAGAAGGTTTCACAGAATTCAGCACTTTCAGCCCACACGGGGATTACGGGAAAGGTCTTAAATATTAGGAAATACCTTCGGAGATAGGGAGTGACACTCCATCTTGCTGTTGCCCAATAAATTTGCATGAAATACAAATCCTGCAATCTGCTCGCTGTCCAGTGCCCTTCAGGTGTAAGTAAGTTGCAGAGCGGTTTTGTTTTAACGAAGTTAATCTCCTGCTTCAATTAGAACCATAAAAGGACGTTATGTGAGTTGCCTCATAAGGACAGTTGGTTCCATTTCTGGGGGGACACAATTCTATTAGCTGCATTTCTTTTTTAAAAAAAAAGTCATTCCTGGGACGTGGGCGTCGCTGACAAGGCCGGCATTTATTGCCCATCCCTAATTGCCCCTTGAGAAGGTGGTGGTGAGCCGCCTTCTTGAACCGCTGCAGTCCGTGTGGTGAAGGTACTCCCACAGTGCTGACTTTGTCATAGCAGCTTGGTAGGTCATTTCAGAGTCAAGCACATAGGAGTGGGTCCAAGGGCATAAGAAACAGGAGGAGTCGGCCATTCGGCCCCTCGAGCCTGCTCCACCATTCAATAAGATCATGGTTGATCTTTGACCTCAACTCCACTTTCCCGGCCGATCCCCACATCCCTCGATTCTCCGAAACTCCAAAAATCCATCGATCTCAGCCTTGAATATACTCAACGACTGAGCCTCCACAGCCCTCTGGGGCAGAGAATTCCAAAGATTCACCACCCTCTGAGTGAAGAAATTCCTCCTCATCTCAGTCCTAAATGGTCGACCCCTTATCCTGAGACTGTGACCCCTGGTTCTAGACTCCCCAGCCCGGGGGAAACATCCTCCCTGCATCTACCCTGTCAATCCCCCTCAGAATCTTATATGTTTCAATGAGATCACCTCTCATTCTTCTAAACTGCAATCGGCCCGATCTACTCAATCTCTCCTCATCTCATCCCAGGAATCAGTCTGGTGAACCTCCGTTGCACTGCCTCCAAGGCAAGTATATCCTTCCTTAGATCAGGAGACCAAAACTATACACAGTACTCCAGGTGTGGTCTCACCAAGGCCCTATACAATTGTAGCAAGACTTCCTTACTCATACTCCAACCCCCTTACAATAAAGGCCAACATGCCATTTGCCTTCCTTATTGCTTGCTGTACCTACATGCTAACTTCCTCTGTTTCCTGTAAGAGGACACCTAAATCTCTCTGAACATTTAAAAGTTTCTCACCATTTAAAAAATATTCTGTTTGTCTACTCTTCCTACCAAAGTGAATAACCTCACGTTTCCCCACATTATACTCCATCTGCCACCTTGCTGCCCACTCACTCAGTCTATCTCTATCCCTTTGCAGACACTTTGTGTTCTCTCACAGCTTACTGTCCCACCCAGCTTTGTATTGTCAGCAAACTTGGACACATTACACTCGGTCCCTTCATCCAAGTCATTAATATAGTTGGGAATAGCTGGGGCCCCAGCACTGATCCTTGCGGCACCCCACTAGTTACAGCCTGCTAACCTGAAAAAAACACGCTTATCCCTACTCTCTGTTTTCTGTCCGTTAACCAATCCTTTATCCATGCTAATACATTACCTCCAATCCCATGAACCCTTATCTTGTGTAATAACCTTTTATGTGGCACCTTATCAAATGCCTTTTGGAAATCCAAATATACATCCACTGGTTCCCCTTTATCTACCCTGCTAATTACATCCTTGAAGAACTCTGGAGTCACATATCGGCCCAGACCGGGTAAGGGCGGCAGATTTCCTTCCCTGAAGGACATTAGTGAACCCGATGGGTTTTTACGACAAACCGGTAGTTTTATGGTCACCATTACTGACACTAGCTTTGTATTCCAGATTTATTTAATTAACTGAATTTAAATTCCCCAGCTGCCGTGGTGGGATTTGAACTCGCGTCTCCGGATCATTAGTCCAGGCCTCGGGATTACTGGTCCAGTAACATAACCACTATACTACCGTTTCATTTTAATGTTATTTGTATTGAAAAATATTAAATTTGAAGTTAGCCAGCACAAACTTTATCTATTAGAAATCTGTACTGTTTAATAAAAAGGTTTCAATAATCTAGTGTTGGGAAAGATTCCTCCGTTAGTTGATATGTCTTA
Source organism: Pristiophorus japonicus (assembly GCF_044704955.1). Lineage (NCBI taxonomy): Eukaryota > Metazoa > Chordata > Chondrichthyes > Pristiophoridae > Pristiophorus > Pristiophorus japonicus. The sequence goes on along the minus strand of NC_091989.1, from coordinate 4,986,705 downwards.
CTCTGCTCACCGTTGGAACTCTGCCAACTCCCTCCAGTCTTTCAACGGCAAAATCTAATCAATGGGAGAAATTAATGTGATGTGGGAATGAAGTTTGCACACTGCACGTTAGATGCTATTGTTTAATTTATTCTCCGAATTTGAGCGACGCTGACAAGGATGGTATTTACTGCCCAGCCGTAATTAAACTGCGCTTCAATAAGCAGCTAATAAGGGTAAAAAGTTAGCACGGGGTTACTGCGGTACCGTGCGCTTTAAGTATTCACTCCCAGGCACATGGGCAAAATTCAACACATTCCCACATCAGTTAACACCACATCACTAAGTGAACACTTCTTAATGCACAGTTATGGGGGGGGGGCGAGGGCTACAGGGAAACCCACAGGCTGAGAAATTTGGTGTCAGTGGGGCCGTAAAACCCAGTAATGATCAGCCACCCATTATTCAGTTACTGAGAAAGACTTGCATTTATATAGCACCTTTCACAACCACCGGACGTAGAAAAGCGCTTTACAGCCAATGGAAGTACTTTTTGAAGTTTAGTCACTGCGTGAAACGCAGCAGCCAATTTGCGCACAGCAAGCTCCCACACACAGCAATGTGATAATGACCTGATAATCTGTTTCTTTGTGATGTTGATTGAGGGATAAATATTGGCCCCAGGACACCAGGGATAACTCCCCTGCTCTTCTTCGAAATAGTGCCCTGGGATCTTTTAAGCCCACCTGAGAGAGCAGACGGGGACTCGGTTTAACGCCTCATCATACAACGGCACCTCTGACAGTGCAGCACTCCCTCAGCACTGCACTGGGAGCATCAGCCTCAAGTTCCTGGAGTGGGACTTGAACCCACAACCTTCTGACTCAGAGGCAAGTGTGCTGCCCACTGAGCCACAGTTGCCACCTGAGCATCAGGCGTGTGTAACAGGCGGTGGATCCCATAACGCCCATTCTGCGCCACCGCCCGAGACCAATTTCTCGGCATCACAGTCCACGGCACCTCTCAGCTGGGATTTTGAACCTTCAGGCCGGGTGGGCCCAAATAAACAACAACTTATATTTATATAGTGCCTTTAACATAGTAAAATATCCCAAGGAGCTTCACAGGACTGTTATAAGAAAGAATTTGGCACCGAGCCACATAAGGAGATATTAGGGCAGTTGAAAAAGTAGGTTTTAAGGAACGTCTTAAAGGAGGAAAGAGAGGTAGAGAGACGGAGAGGTTTAGGGAGGGAGTTCCAGAGCTTGGGGCCCAGACAACAGAAGGTACGGCCACCGATGGTGAAACGATTATAATCAAGGATGTTCAAGAGGGCAGAATTAGAGGAGCGCAGACATCTCGGGGGAGTGTGGGGCTGGAGGAGATTCATCATCATAGGCAGTCCCTCGGAATCGAGGAAGACTTGCTCCCACTCTAAAAGTGAGTTCTCAGGTGACTGAACAGTCCAATACGGGAATTACAGTCTCTGTCACAGGTGGGACAGACAGTGGTTGAAGGAAAGGGTGGGTGGGACTGGTTTGCCGCACGCTCCTTCCGCTGCCTGCGCTTGGTTTCTGCATGCTCTCGGCGATGAGACTCGAGGTGCTCAGCGCCCTCCCAGATGCACTTCCTCCACTTAGGGCGGTCTTTGGCCGGGGACTCCCAGGTGTCGGTGGGGATGTTGCACTTTATCAGGGAGGCTTTGAGGGTGTCCCTGTAACGTTTCCTCTGCCCAGCTGGGGCTCGCCTGCCGTGTCAGAGTTCTGAGTAGAGTGCTTGCTTTGGGAGTCTCATGTCAGGCATGCGGACAATGTGGTCAGTTCTTCGATCCTGGGAATGTTGGCCTGATCAAGAATGCTAACGTTAGTGTGGAAGCAAGTAATCCTCGTTCGAGGGAACGCCTATCATGATCCTCCCAGGGGGATTTGCAGGATCTTGCAGAGACGTCGTTGGTGGTATTTCGCCAGAGCTTTGAGGTGTCTATCGTATATGGTCCACATCTCTGAGCCATACAGGAGGGCGGGTATCACTGCAGCCCTGTAGACCATAAGCTTGGTGCCAGATTACAGAGATAGTGAGGGGCGAGGGCCATGGAGGGATTTGAAAACAAGGATGAGAATTTTGAAATTGAGGCGTTGCTTAACCGGGGGCATGTCACAACCACCAAAAATAGCAAACCTCCCAAATAAAGTCCCGTGGCCACGCAGTGTCAGTCAGTCCCGCGCAGCCCGTTGTTCAATGTTACATTTCGCGCATGCGTGAAACCGTGAAGGGGCCGCGCACCCCAAAAATAATTAGGGGATGTGTTAGGGCTCCCAAACACACAAACTCCGAGAACTGCCCCCGTCACATACTCTAAAAATAGAGCAGTGACCACTTTCACTGATTGACCTTATATTTGGTTGACCAAACATGTGCTATTTCATCGAGACGGTGGTGAATGGACTACACTGTCCGGCAGATACTGATGCTTTTTTCAACCTGCTTTGGGCGCTGCCATTAGTATTTAGGATGGTCACCATTACCACACCGACAGATGCTCATTGCGTCTGTCTAATGTTGCCAACAAAATCCCAACCATTGCTAACTAACGGCACTGCTCCACACTGCCAGGAATATAAACTCGCGCATTTTCTCCCTCAGGTGGTGAAAGAACAAAAAAGTCTTGCATTTCTATAGCGCCTTTCCCGACGTCCCAAAGCGCTTTACAGGCAATGAAGTACTTTTTGATGCATAGTCATTGTTGTAATGTAGGAAACACGGCAGCCAATTTACAGACAGCAAGCTCCCACAAACAGCAATGTGATAATGACCAGATAATCTGTTTTAGTGATGTTGATTGAGGGATAAATATTGGCCTCAGGACACCAGGGATAACTCCCCTGCTCTTCTTTGAAATAGTGCCGCGGGATCTTTTACGTCCACCTGAGAGCAGACAGGGCCTCGGTTTAACGTCTCATCCGAAAGACGGCACCTCCGACAGTGCGGCACTCCCTCAGTACTGCCCCTCCGACAGTGCGGCACTCCCTCAGTACTGCCCCTGCGACAGTGCGGCACTCCCTCAGTACTGCCCCTCCGACAGTGCAGCACTCCCTCAGTACTGCCCCTCCGACAGTGCAGCACTCCCTCAGTACTGCCCCTCCGACAGTGCGGCACTCCCTCAGTACTGCCCCTCCGACAGTGCGGCACTCCCTCAGTATCAGTCTAGATTGTGTGCTCATGTTGCTGGAGTGGGACTTGAACCCACAACCTTCTGACTCCGAGGCGAGAGTGTGTTACCCACTGGGCCACAGCTGACGGATGCTCTGTGCGTTCCCAGTATTTTCTGTTTCCATTTCAGAATAAATATGCTACTTTTGTTAATAAACTGGAGGGGTAAGCCTTTACACGGAAACTAATCTCTCTCGACCGCCTCCATTAATGGTGCTCATTATAATATTTATGATCTTGACTTAACTTTGCTCCCCCGTACTAATGTGATCCTCACACGGCCTGTTCTTAATCAGGTCTGGTTTTCTTTTACACAACTTAATCTTATCCCTTCCTAAGTCTTCAAAATTACCACAATGAAAATGATGGACTGGAACTCACCTCCAAGATTCACTGCAAATCTGTCTAGCAAATAACAGAAAAAGTTTCAATTTTGCTTCTTTATAGTATAATCGCTGCAAACGTCCCAGGAACTGTTCACCGTTAATAACACCGGGGAACAGTCTGACAAATATTAGGTATACACCGCAGATACAACAGTAAGAACATAAGAAATAGGAGCAGGAGTCGGCCATTCGGCCCCTCGAGCCTGCTCCACCATTTAGTACGATCAAGGCTGATCATCGACCTCACCTCCACTTTCCCGCCCAATCCCCATATCCCTTAATATCCAAAAATCTATTGATCTCAGCCTTGAATATACTCAACGACTGAGCCTCCACAGCCCTCTGGGGCAGAGAATTCCAAAGATTCACCACCCTCTGAGTGAAGAAATTTCTCCTCATCTCAGTCCTAAATGGCCGACCCCTTATCCTGAGACTGTGACCCCTGGTTCTAGACTCCCCAGCCCGGGGGAAACATCCTCCCTGCATCTACCCTGTCAAGCCCCTTAAGAATGTTATCTGTTTCAATCAGATCACCTCTCATTCTTCTAAACTCTCGGGAATATGGGCCCAGTCTACTCAATCTCTCCTCATCCCAGGAAACAGAAAATACTGGGAACGCACAGAGCATCTGTCAACTGTGGCTCAGTGGGCAGCACACTCTCTCGCCTCTGAGTCAGGAGGTTGTGGGTTCAAGTCCCATTCCAGGGACTTGAGCACAATAAATATAGGCTGACACTCTAGTGCAATACTGAGGGAGTGCTGTAATGTCGGAGGGGCAGTACTGAGGGAGTGCCGCACTGTCGGAGGGGCAGTACTGAGGGAGCGCTGCACTGTCGGAGGGGCAGTACTGAGGGAGTGCCGCACTGTCGGAGGGGCAGTACTGAGGGAGTGCCGCACTGTCGGAGGGGCAGTACTGAGGGAGTGCCGCACTGTCGGAGGGGCAGGACTGAGGGAGCGTTGCACTGTCGGAGGGGCAGTACTGAGGGAGTGCCGCACTGTCGGAGGGGCAGTACTGAGGGAGTGCCGCACTGTCGGAGGGGCAGTACTGAGGGAGCGCCGCACTGTCGGAGGGGCAGTACTGAGGGAGCGCTGCACTGTCGGAGGGGCAGTACTGAGGGAGTGCTGCACTGTCGGTGGGGCAGTACTGAGGGAGTGCCGCACTGTCGGAGGGGCAGTACTGAGGGAGCGCCTCACCGTCGGAGAGGCAGTACTGAGGGAGTGCTGTACTGTTGGAGGGGCCGTCTTTCGGATGAGACGTTAAACCGAGGCCCTGTCTGCTCTCTCAGGTGGATGTAAAAAATCCCATGGCACTATTTTGAAGAAGAGCAGGGGAGTTATCCCCGGTGTCCTGGGGCCAATATTTATCCCTCAATCAACATAACAATAACTGATTATCGGGTCATTATCACATTGCTGTGTGTGGGAGCTTGCTGTGCGCAAATTGCTTGCCGCGTTGCCCACATTACAACAGTGACTACACTTCAATGGCTGTTTGGGACGTCCAGTGGTCGTGGATGGCGCTATATAAACGCAAGTCTTTCTTTCTTCTTCCTTAGGTGATACAACCAGCACTTCAGAAACACACCATGTGATTCACTACCGCTGTAGCCCTGTATTGGTTGTTGTACTGCTTGTGATTCTATTCACAGATTAGGGTACTTTGCGTTGTGCGGGAGTGGGCACAATGAGCCTCTCCGTGCTGCGCCAGAGCACGAGGCCACAGGGCTCGCCTCATTCCGTGTGTTCCTGGCCCCAGTCAGGCTGTGAGCAGGCGGCGGTTGACGGATTCTGGTACGTTACCGCTGGGAGAGAGGAAATGTCCGAAGGAACGGAAGTGAGCGGTGAATTATGAAGCAACAGTAACGCGAGTGAATGCCACAAATTCCATGTTCAGCCTCTGAGTCCAAGGAACACAGGATTACACGGGATATACGGCCCAGAAACAGGCCATTCGGCCCAACCAGTCCATGCCGGCGTTTATGCTCCACTCGAGCCTCCTCCCGTCTTTCCCCATCTAAATCTATCAGCATAACCCTCTATTCCCTTCTCCCCCATTGGCTTGTCCAGCCTCCCCTTAAATACATCGATACTATTCGCCTCAACCCCTCCCTGTGGCAGAGAGTTCCACATTCTCACCCCTCTCTGGGTAAAGAAATTTCTCCTGAATTCCCCATTGGATTTCTCGGTGACTATCTTATATTGATGGCCTCTAGTTATGCTCTTCCCCACAAGTGGAAACATTCTCTCTGTATCCACTCTATCAAAACCTTTCATCATTGGAACAAATAAATATAAATATGCCTTTCGCACTTTTCTTGGCAATACATCACTGCCCCTGATCAACGTGCTGTAAATATTTTACAATCATCTCTATTGGGCAGGTACACAAACTGGCCTGCCCGACATATTGTTAGTGGAAGATGTTAATACCATGGATGATATAGCGCTCACAAACTGCATCATTCAAACATCGCACCATTGGGCGGTGACTGATGGAAGTGACAATGTATGTACAGCACGGAAACAGGCCATTCGGCCCATCGAATCCGCGCCGGTGTTTATGCTCCACTCGAGCCTCCTCCCATCCCTCTCCATCTCACTCCATCAACATATCCTTCTATTCCTTTCTCCCTCGTGTACATTGAGCTTCTTCTTAAATACATTTATATTATTCACCTCAACCACTCCCTGTGGTAGCAAGTTCCACATTCTCACCACTCTGTGGGTAAAGACGTTTCTTCCAAATTCCCCATTGGATTTATTAGTGACTGTCTTATATTGATGGCCTCTAGTTTTGGTCGTCTCCACAAGTGGAAACTGTTATATATGTGGACTTGTATTTACTCTGTACAGCCACCAGAGGGCTCATCCCCTGGAGTCCCAAGGGATCCCATAATCTAAGGAGGCTTCACAGGTTGGAGAGGCACTCTGGAGTAAAAGGCTACGGTCACACTTTACTTTGAGCTCACAGTGTTCAGTCTGACTCTTTCTCCATACACAACAGAAACATCCTCTCTACATCTACCCTGTCGAACCTTAAATTAAATTACATTTAACCTGAACTTGTTGAACCATTTTACTGACAAGCCAAGTTAAGATCAGGAATAACCGAATACCAAACGTGTGGAAAACAGAAAATATTGTATCAGCGACCAATGGGACATCCAGAAACAATTCATTGATGGGTAATCTTTGAAAGGATAGTTGGCAAAGGGACCAAGGTTTGGTTCCCTGTTTGGACAAGAACAGTTTTTATATTAAATTGCCCCACCATCGGTGGCCGTGCCTTCCGTTGCCTGGGCCCCAAGCTCTGGAACTCTCTCCCTAAACCTCTCTGCCTCTCTTTCCTTCTCTAAGATTCTCCTTAAAACCTCTCTTTTTGACCCAGCCCTGCCCTAACATCTCCTTCTGTGGCTCGGTGTCACATTTTGTTCGATAATGCTCCTGTGAAACGCCTTTGAACGTTTTACAATGTTAACGATGCTATATAAATGCAAGTTGTTATTCACATATATAATACGTTATGACCTCAATTTACTTTTGGACTAATTTTGAATACAATCCAGTTGCGATAAACCTTGCGCTATAATGAAATCCGTGACAAGTATCTGTGCTTTAAATCTCACCTCCCTCACCAGTATTGCAAATGGAAATAGCCAAGTAACAGAACATAAGGAATGGGCGACACATTCTCCACAACGCGAACCTCTGCATACGTGTGCAATGGTCTCCTAGCAACCGTTGTCAGGGGCAACAACCAGCATCCCCAGATACAATTCAGTGACAATATCAGCTGCTCCGGCCCCTTTGCCCGAGGCAAGGGGCAATCCTCTGGAGAGTAGGCAGCCACTACCAATCTATGCTGTCCCTCGCCATCCTGCCGTGCCATACGGACTGCAGTCGGTGATTAATAAACTCCGCTATTTAACAAGATCAAAACCGTCATTTTCAGAGAATGAGCAACCCGTCCCTTTATCTGTAAACGCAGAAAATAAGGGGAGCAAATGGTTAACTGCATTACTAGGGTAACAGCTTGCTTGCTGTAGATCTGTTTAACATTCTGTACCACAGTGCTCCAGTAATGATAAGACATGTGGAGAACCTGTGGGGAGAATAAAAAATAGAACCTTTATTAACTCCTTCCAACAGACATGTTTCATTAATTTTTTTTACCGCTTTTGAAAGCGAGATCTGAATGGCATGCTCCAGATACTCCGTCTCTAACAATTCTATCTCTCGGAAGGAGATTATTTTAACTGCGCTGCGTGAGATTATTGCTTCCATTCCTACTCATTTCCTTATACAAACTGCAAATTGTAAACCGCTGGCCTCTCTTCAGTGTTCGTGACTACAATGGGTCAGATAGGGAACCAAACTCAATTTGGTGCATCTAATTCCAAATTGCTGCAATAGTTTCGACCATGGATCCAATTTATGTGTCAAGGCATCTTGACTTGTGCAGAGGAGCATGCTAGGAATTAAAGCTGGAACATGCCACAGAGGTTCTTCTGCCCTGAATTAGCGGTCGGAGGCTTCCCGCGGGGAAATGTCTCCGATCTGCAGATCAAATGCCCGCCGCGCACCCGGTGGTCGAGAGGGCTATGGAGGCTCGTGGTCCTGGGCCTCTCCGGGTTCCCGCGGGTAGAGGCCGCGTAGCTCAGGGGTGTAGGCGGTTCGTAAGCGACCCTGGGATCACATGGGCCGGCCCAACCAATGACAGAAGGGGATCCCCATTCATGCTTATGGTGATTCCGTGTGTACAGGAACCGAATAGTATGGGAAAACCCCCCCAAATATACATCCACACTTCAAATAAATTCAAAAAAACAAACATATTTAAAATTAATTAAAGTGGCATTTAATTAAATATTTAAAACAAAAAGTTAATTTTTTGAAAAATGAAGTTACATGTTTTTAAAGGGGCTAAAAATAAACTTACCTTATTGCACAGGTTTGTAAATGTATAAACGATTGATAAAATGTTATTTTTCTGATTTTTTAAAAACTCTTACGCTGGTAAAATCCGGCCTGATTAAACAGCCCAACCCTCCGCCCGCGGAAGCCCTTTACCCGGCGAAGCGAGGATGATGTCAGGAAAATTCTTGACCGATCTCAAGTTCCGGGTTTCAGCGCATGCACAGTGCATTCCTCAACCCGCAACTTGCGGGGCCCCTGTGGGGAGCGAGTGCACCTCATATACACCTGTAGGGGGACACAAGTTACAGCCCAGTATGCTACAGCTTCAGTAATCGTGCGTTTTGTCACAGTGCTCGCACGTTTAAGAATACATTTCAAATCATTCTCCACCGGGTTCTCCATATCCTGCAATAGGGTTGAGCAGGTTGGGCCTAAGAGGTGATCTTATCGAAACCTAAGATAATGAGGGGGCTCGACAAGGTGGATGCAAAGAGGATATTTCCACTCATAGGGGAAACTAAAACTAGGGGACATAGTCTCAGAATAAGGGGCCGCCCATTTAAAACTGAGATGAGGAGGAATTTCTTCTCTCAGAGGGTTGTAAATCTGTGGAATTCTCTGCCCCAGAGAGCTGTGGAGGCTGGGTCATTGAATGTATTTAAGGCGGAGATCGACAGATTTTTGAGCGATAAGGGAGTGAAGGGTTATGGGGAGCGGGCGGGGAAGTGAAGCTGAGCCCAAGATCAGATCAGCCGTGATCGTATTGAATGGCGGAGCAGGCTCGAGGGGCCGAATGGCCGACTCCTGCTCCTATTTCTTATGTTCTTAATCAAATGACTTTTTTTCCGTACAGTCAAGATCTGCCATCTAACTTGTGCAATCCATCGAAGACTTTTTAAAGTGAGCAGACCGCGGTGTGGAATTTGCGGTCGGGATGACGGTGAACTGGTGGCGTTCACCATCATTCCGCCCATGAAACTGACCGCCACTTGGGGATTTACTGCACACTTAGCTTACTGATGTCACGGCAGTTCGCACAAGGGGATCCCCACTATACTGCGCTGATTATGAATTGAATGTCGGAAAACCTGAAGTTCCCGAACACCGAGATCGCCAACTTCGGGGCCGGCAGCGAACGTCTTGGCTTCACCGCTGACCGCAAATTCCAGGCCACTGTTGCCGATGTCAGGACAGGCACTGCTCTAGGGTCAGTCTCACCGTTCAGTCTGTAACTGAAAGTGACAGAGAGTTGCAACAGGACAGCTCCCAGGACAACTGATGCTTTATTTCTGAGCTGATTAACAAAGTGTAATGAGCAAAGTGTTACGTTTAGAATAACTCCACAAGACTGTACATCTTCAGCTCAAACTGTTGTGACCTTGGTCTCTTTATTGTAACTCCAGAGTGAGGAGGTAGCATGGTGGGCTGCCTTTTATACCTGCTTACTCAGGGTGTGCAGGTGACCCTTGGGTCTCCCACAGGTGCACCCCCTAGTGGCAAGTCTTACACATTGGTAGTGTTTACATACACAACACAAAGTGTGAAGGAATGTACGTTCCAAGCCCACTGTTCCTGCTCACGTAATACAGCAGCAAATCAGAACGGGAGAACTTAAGAATTAGGACCAGGAGCCGGCCTTTTGGCCCCTCGAGCCTGCTCCGCCATTTAATAAGATCATGGTTGATCTGATCATGGACAACTCCACTTCCCTGCCCGCTCCCCATAACCCTTCACTCCCTTATCGCACAAAAACCAGTCTCTCTCTGTCTTAAATATATTCAATGACCCAGCCTCCACAGCTCTCTGGGGCAGAGAATTCCACAGATTTACAACCCTCTGAGAGAAGAAATTCCTCCTCATCTCAGTCCTAAAATGGCCGCTATTCATCTCCGTATCTCCACATTTCAGTCGTAACCTTGAGGAACAGCTTTCTGGAAGCCCGAGTAAATCTTGCCAACTGGCTTTCCCTCATTTACTAGTTTAGTTAAGATTAAAGGCTGCAATCGAACCTCAGGTTCAGTTGAGGTGTATAAACCCCTCAAGGTGCATTGATAGTTATCACCTGATCCGTTGTTCTGATAATCCTTCACCTGTAATTATATTCTGCAGAGCGGGATTTTATTAACATTCTGTATAATATGGCTTGGATTTTGCTGTACTGCCTCAAAATCGGAATCTTACGGTTGAGAGTTTGCATACACGACACGCTGTGAACATAATTGCCACTGCAGATAAAAATGCTGGAAAAAATTGTTCTGCTAAACTTTTCAGCAGCTCCCTGCCTATTTTAAATAAAGGCAGTTTCCCAATCACTGAATGCACCCCAGCACAGCCTGCACGTCCCCCCAACCGTGGCTCAGGGGGCAGCACCCTCGCCTCTGAGTCAGAAGGTCGTGGGTTCAAGTCCCAATCCAGAGACTTGAGGACAAAAATCTAGGCTGACACTCCAGTGCAGTGCTGAGGGAGCGCCGCACTGTCGGAGGAGCAGTGCTGAGGGAGCGCCGCACTGTCGGAGGAGCAGTGCTGAGGGAGCGCCGCACTGTCGGTGGGGCAGTGCTGAGGGAGCGCCGCACTGTCGGAGGAGCAGTGCTGAGGGAGCACCGCACTGTCGGAGGGGCAGTACTGAGGGAGTGCCGCACTGTCGGAGGGGCAGTGCTGAGGGAGCGCCGCACTGTCGGAGGAGCAGTGCTGAGGGAGCGCCGCACTGTCGGAGGGGCAGTACTGAGGGAGCGCCGCACTGTCGGAGGGGCAGTGCTGAGGGAGCGCCGCATTGTCGGAGGGCCAGTACTGAGGGAGCGCCGCACTGTCGGAGGGGCAGTACTGAGGGAGCGCCGCACTGTCGGAGGGGCAGTACTGAGGGAGCGCCGCACCGTCGGAGGGGGAGTACTGAGGGAGCGCTGCACTGTCGGAGGGGCAGTGCTGAGGAAGGGAAAGAGGGGGGGAGAGTCAGGACCTGAGTGGAGTCTCGGGCCTCAGATCCTGCTTCTCGGCACTACATGGAGGGAATGATTCGAGGACAGGAAGGGGGCGGGGCGGAGCTTAACGGGGCGGGTATTTGACAGACGCGGCATGGACGCATGTCTGTCAAAAAAAGTGCAGTACAAATAGCTACACTGTTTTCCAATGCTAGTGAGTGGAGCTCTGCATTGTGTACAAATATCACCTAGTTCCTGATTGGAGGGCAAGGTGTAATGGGCAGAATCAGTGGGGGCTCTCTAACAGTACAACAGCAGAATCAATGTCACATTCTGAATGTTACTGTTGCTGATCAACGGCCATGAGAAACAAGGTGGCCTGCCCTGAAGTAATTATGTTTTACAACATTGAAAAGCAGAAGTACTCCCTTATGCCGTATAATGTTATATAGCGTTAATAAACTGTGTGCTGTTTACTGCAGTTGGGAGAAATATTCATAGCAACCCCAGCCCGCCCACGCTAATCAGGGGAATTATTATCTCATCTCACGGACTAACATTACAGAAAAAAAGACTTGCATTTATATAGCACCTTTCACAACCTCAGGACGTCTCAAAGCGCTTTACAGCCAATGAAGTACTTTTGGAGTGCAGTCACTGTTGTAATGTGGGAAACGCAGCAGCCAATTTATGCACAGCAAGCTCCCACAAACAGCAATGTGATAATGACCAGATAACTTTTTTTTTTGTTATGTTGATTGAGGGATAAATATTGGCCCCAGGACACCGGGGATAACTCCCCTGCTCTTCTTCAAAATAGTGCCCTGGGATCTTTTACATCCACCTGAGAGAGCAGACGGAGCCTCAGTTTAACGTCTCATCTGAAAGACGGCACCTGGCTTGAGGAGTGGTGCAAGAGGGAGGGGTTCAAATTCCTGGGACGCTGGAACCGGTTCCGGGGGAGGTGGGACCAGTACAAACCAGACGGTCTGCACCTGGGCAGGACCGGAACCAATGTCCGAGGGGGAGTGTTTGCTAGTGCTGTTGGGGAGGAGTTAAACTAATATGGCAGGGGGATGGGAACCAATGCAGGGAGGCAGAGGGAAACAAAATGGAGGCAGAAGCAAAAGATAGAAAGGAGAATAGTAAAAGTGGAGGGCAGAGAAACCCAAGGCAAAAAACAAAAAGCGCCACATTACAGAAAAATTCTAAAGGGGAAAAGTGTGTTAAAAAGACAAGCCTGAAGGCTCTGTGCCTCAATGCGAGGAGTATTCGGAATAAGGTGGACGAATTAACTGCACAGATAGCAGTTAACGGGTATGATGTAATTGGCATCACGGAGACATGGCTCCAGGGGGACCAAGGCTGGGAACTCAACATCCGGGGGTATTCAACATTTAGGAAGGATAGACAGAAAGGCAAAGGAGGCGGGGTGGCGTTGCTGGTTAAAGAGGAAATCAATGCAATAGTAAGGAAGGACATTAGCCTGGATGATGTGGAATCGGTATGGGTGGAGCTACGGATTACCAAAGGGCGGAAAACACTAGTGGGAGTTGTGTGTAGACCACCAAACAGTAGTAGTGAGGTTGGGGACAGCATCAAACAAGAAATAAGGGATGGGTGCAATAAAGGTACAGCAGTTATCAAGGGCGACTTTAATCTACACATTGATTGGGCTAACCAAACTGGTAGCAATGCGGTGGAGGAGGATTTCTTGGAGTGTATTAGGGATGGTTTTCGAGACCAATATGTCGAGGAACCAACTAGAGAGCTGGCCATCCTAGACTGGGTGATGTGTAATGAGAAAGGACTAATTAGCAATCTTGTTGTGCGAGGCCCCTTGGGGAAGAGTGACCATAATATGGTAGAATCCTTTATTAAGATGGAGAGTGACACAGTTAATTCAGAAACTAGGGTCCTGAACTTAAGGGTAGGGAACTTCGACGGTATGAGGCGTGAATTGGCTAGAATAGACTGGCAAAGGATACTTAAAGGGTTGACGGTGGATAGGCAATGGCAAACATTTAAAGATCACATGGATGAACTTCAGCAATTGTACATCCCTGTCTGGAGTAAAAATAAAACAGGGAAGGTGGCTCAACCGTGGCTAACAAGGGAAATTAAGGATAGTGTTAAAGTCAAGGAAGAGGCATATAAATTGGCTAGAAAAAGCAACAAACCTGAGGACTGGGAGAAATTTAGAATTCAACAGAGGAGGACTAAGTGTTTAATTAAGAGGGGGGAAATAGAGTACAAGAGGAAGCTAGCAGGGAACATAAAAACTGTCTGCAAAAGCTTCTATAAATATGTGAAGAGAAAAAGATTAGTGAAGACAAACGTAGGTCCCTTGCAGTCAGATTCAGGTGAATTTATAATGGGGAACAAAGAAATGGCAGACCAATTGAACAAATACTTCGATTCTGTCTTCACAAAGGAAGACACAAATAACCTTCCGAATGTACTAGGGGACAGTGGGTCTAGTGAGAAGGAGGAACTGAAGGGTATCCTTATTAGGCGGGAAATTGTGTTAGGGAAATTGATGGGATTGAAGGCTGATAAATCCCCGGGGCCTGATCGTCTGCATCCCAGAATACTTAAGGAAGTGGCCCTAGAAATAGTGGATGCATTGGTGATCATTTTCCAACAGTCTATCGACTCTGGATCAGTTTCTATGGACTGGAGGGTAGCTAATGTAACACCACTTTTTAAAAAAGGAGGGAGAGAGAAAACAGGTAATTATAGACCGGTTAGCCTGACATCAGTAGTGGGGAAAAGGTTGGAATCAATTATTAAAGATGAAATAGCAGCGCATTTGGAAAGCAGTGACAGGATCGGACCAAGTCAGCATGGATTTATGAAAGGCAAATCATGCTTGACAAATCTTCTGGAATTTTTTGAGGATGTAACTAGCAGAGTGGATAAGGGAGAACCAGTGGATGTGGTGTATTTGGACTTTCAAAAGGCTTTTGACAAGGTCCCGCACAAGAGATTGGTGTGCAAAATCAAAGCGCATGGTATTGGGGGTAATTTACTGATGTGGATAGAGAACTGGTTGGCAGACAGGAAGCAGAGAGTCGGGATAAACGGGTCCTTTTCAGAATGGCAGGCAGTGACTAGTGGGGTGCCGCAGGGCTCAGTAGGGATGGCTGGACTATCATATGAGCAGAGACTGGATCAACTGGGCCTTTATTCACTGGAGTTTAGAAGGATGAGAGGAGATCTCATAGAAACGTATAAGATTCTGACGGGACTGGACAGGTTAGATGCGGGAAGAATGTTCCCGATGTTGGGGAAGTCCAGAACCAGGGGACATAGTCTTAGGATAAGGGGTAGACCATTTAGGACTGAGATGAGGAGAAACTTCTTCACTCAGAGTTGTTAACCTATGGAATTCCCTGCCGCAGAGAGTTGTTGATGCCAGTTCATTGGATATATTCAAGAGGGAGTTAGATATGGCCCTTATGGCTAAGGGGATCAAGGGGTATGGAGAAAAAGCCGGAAAGGGGGACTAAGGGAATGATCAGTCATGATCTTATTGAATGGCGGTGCAGGCTCGAAGGGCCGACTGGCCTACTCCTGCAACTATTTTCTATGTTTCTAACTCCAACAGTGCAGCACTCCCTCAGTACTGCCCCTCCGACAGTGCAGCACTCCTTCAGCTCTGCACTGGGAGTGTCAGCCTAGATTTTTGTGCTCAAGTCCCTGGAGTGGGACTTGAACCCACAACCTTCTGACTCAGAAGGAGAGAATGCTGCCCACTGAGCCACGGCTGACAATGAGCGATAAAGATTGGCCCAGGACACCAAGTGGTTGGGCCAATTTTGCGATCCTGGGATAATCGCCCGCAGGAACCCTGCGAATGGGATCCAGACTGCGCCAGGGGTGAGCTGGGCTAACCGTACCGATGTACCCGTTTCGCAATGGGCGCTGTGTCTGCCACGTTACAGCAGCAACTGGGGCCACGATAAGCCACCCACACGATATCATGCCTCTCACATTACTGTATATAACTGTATCTTACCATGCTATACATGACTGTAACTGGATATGAACTGTAACAATAAGCATACCTTACCACCAGGGGTGCACTTGCAGGAGACACTCCATACCTGTCCCACTGAGGTATATAAAGGGAGGTCTCAGACAAGTGCAGCACTGGAGAGCTGGAATTAAAGGTGCAGGTCCTGAGTGACCTTGACTTCAGCCTGTGTCTCGTGTAAGTCGGTACATTAGAGTCAGGACTTAACACACACACTGTGCAAAGGCTCCCTGTTCCTCACTCACTGCTCCAAGACTGATGCATAATCAGGGTACAGCAGCATAGTGGCTGTCTTACTGGACTAGTAATCCTGGATTCATAATCCAGCAGATCGCGAGTTCAAATCCCGCCATGGCTGCTTGAGAAATTTGAGTTCAGCTTTTAAAATCTGCAAATAAAGATCTGGTGTCAGCAAAAGTGACCATGAAGCTATTGGATTGTCATAACAACCCAACTGGTTCACAAATGTCCTCTAGGGAAAGACAAATCTGCCGTGCTTACTGGTCTGGCCAATACTGCGTACAGTTTTGGTTTCCATATTTACGAAAGGATATACTTGCTTTGGAGGCAGTTCAGAGAAGGTTCACGAGGTTGATTCCGGAGATGAGGGGGTTGACTTATGAGGAAAGGTTGAGTAGGTTGGGCCTCTACTCATTGGAATTCAGAAGAATGAGAGGTGATCTTATCGAAACGTATAAGATTATGAGGGGGCTCGACAAGGTGGATGCAGAGAGGATGTTTCCACTGATGGGGAGACTAAAACTAGGGGGCATGATCTTAGAATAAGTGGTCGCCCATTTAAAACTGAGATGAGGAGAAATTTCTTCTCTCAGAGGGTTGTAAATCTGTGGAATTCGCTGCCTCAGAGAGCTGTGGGAGCTGGGACATTGAATAAAGTTAAGACAGAGATAGACAGTTTCTTAAACGATAAGGGGTTATGGGGAGCGGGCGGGGAAGTGGAGCTGAGTCCATGATCGGATCAGCCATGATCGTATTAAATGGCGGAGCAGGCTCGAGGGGCCGAATGGCCGACTCCTGCTCCTATTATGTTTTTATATGTGACTCCAGTTCCACATCAACGGGGCTGACTCCTAACTGTCCCGTGAAATGGCCAAAAACCAAAAAAAAATGCTTTTTAAAAAAAAAAACTGAAGTTGGAAATTGTCAACTAATCCGGTGGGTTTGCTGGTGAATCTGAAGCAAATCAGTCAATTAGACGCTACCCTTTCCCAGCGATAGGTGTGCAGAAGTTGAGCAGAGATATTTTTAGACCAGCGCTGATGGTTGCGATTGGAGCAAAATTTTCAGTTAATGAATTAAAACGATGAATCTGGGCACAGACCCTGTAAAGTTCATATTTAAAATATTTGTAAACTTCCAGGGGAAATTATTTTTGGCTTTGAAAGGCAGATTTATATTAATTTGCGAAATGTCAGGAAATGTACCAAATAAAGTCAAAATTTTCCGGAATCCCTCCAGGCCGCTCAAGATAATAAATCCCAGGCCTTTGTCACTCACATTTGCCCACCGACATCGAAATCCATCACTGTGGCAAACCGCATTTCACACATTTTGTTTTTTTCTCCTGCAATAAAGGTGATGGAATATTGGGTAAACCTGCAGATTAAGTTATGAAGGCCCATGTCCCACTACACTCTCACAAAGCGCAAGGTCTATACTGAAAGCTGTTTTGGTGTGTCAGCTTTTGTCAGTTTTATAGGTTTGAGTCAGACACGAGACTCCCAAAGCTGCTTCACGGCAAGCGAGCCCCAGGTGGGCAGAGAAAACATTTCAAGGACACCCTCAAAGCCTCCCTGATAAAGTGCAACATCCCCACCGACACCTGGGAGTCCCTGGCCAAAGACCACCCTAAGTGGAGGAAGTGCATCCGGGAGGGCACTGAGCACCTCGAGTCTTGTCGCCGAGAGCATGCAGAAAACAAGCGCAGGCAGCGGAAGGAGCGTGCGGAAAACAAGGCTCCCCACCCACCCTTTCCTTCAAACACTGTCTGTCCCACCTGTGACAGAGACTGTAATTCCCGTATTGGACTGTTCAGTCACCTGAGAACTCACTTTTAGAGTGGAAGCAAGTCTTCCTCGATTCCGAGGGACTGCCGATGATGATGAGGTTTGTATGTAAGTTCACGAAAGAAAAAAAACAACTTACCTTTCTAAAACACCGTTCATGGCCTCAGGACGTCCTAAAATGAAGAACTTTTGGAGTGTAGTCACTGTTGTAATGTGGGAAACGCAGCAGCCAATTTGCGCACAGCAAGCTCCCACAAACAGCGATGTGATAATGACCAGATAATCTGTTTTTGTTATGTTGATTGAGGGATAAATATTGGCCCCAGGACACTGGTGATAACTCCCCTGCTCTTCTTAGAAATAGCGCCTTGGGATCTTTTACGTCCACCTGAGAGAACAGACGGGGCCTCGGTTTAATGTCTCATCCAAAAAACGGCACCTCCGACAGTGCAGCACTCCCTCAGCACTGCACTGGGAGTGTCAGCCTAGATTTTTGTGCTCGAGTCTCTGGAGTGGGACTTGAGCCCACAACCTTCTGACTCAGAGGCAAGCATGCTACCCACTTGAAAAATATATATTTATTGAACATTAAAAACATTTACAACATCGTGATCAGGGAGATCATGCTTGACAAATCTTCTGGAATTTTTTGAGGATGTTTCCAATAAAGTGGACAAAGGAATACCAGTTGATGTGGTATATTTGGACTTTCAGAAGGCTTTCGACAAGGTCCCACACAGGAGATTAATGTGCAAAGTTAAAGCACATGGGATTGGGGGTAGTGTGCTGACGTGGATTGAGAACTGGTTGTCAGACAGGAAGCAAGGAGTAGGAGTAAATGGGTACTTTTCGGAATGGCAGGCAGTGACTAGTGGGGTACCGCAGGGTTCTGTGCTGGGGCCCCAGCTGTTTACATTGTACATTAATGATTTAGACGAGGGGATTAAATGTAGTATCTCCAAATTTGCGGATGACACTAAGTTGGGTGGCAGTGTGAGCTGCGAGGAGGATGCTATGAGGCTGCAGAGTGACTTGGATAGGTTAGGTGAGTGGGCAAATGCGTGGCAGATGAAGTATAATGTGGATAAATGTGAGGTTATCCACTTTGGTGGTAAAAACAGAGAGACAGACTATTATCTGAATGGTGACAGATTAGGAAAAGGGAAGGTGCAACGAGACCTGGGTGTCATGGTACATCAGTCATTGAAGGTTGGCATGCAGGTACAGCAGGCGGTTAAGAAAGCAAATGGCATGTTGGCCTTCATAGCGAGGGGATTTGAGTACAGGGGCAGGGAGGTGTTGCTACAGTTGTACAGGGCCTTGGTGAGGCCACACCTGGAGTATTGTGTACAGTTTTGGTCTCCTAACTTGAGGAAGGACATACTTGCTATTGAGGGAGTGCAGCGAAGATTCACCAGACTGATTCCCGGGATGGTGGGGCTGACCTATCAAGAAAGACTGGATCAACTGGGCTTGTATTCACTGGAGTTCAGAAGAGTGAGAGGGGACCTCATAGAAACGTTTAAAATTCTGACGGGTTTGGACAGGTTGGATGCAGGAAGAATGTTCCCAATGTTGGGGAAGTCCAGAACCAGGGGTCACAGTCTAAGGATAAGGGGTAAGCCATTTAGGACCGAGATAAGGAGAAACTTCTTCACCCAGAGAGTGGTGAACCTGTGGAATTCTCTACCACAGGAAGTAGTTGAGGCCAATTCACTAAATATATTCAAAAGGGAGTTAGATGAAGTCCTTACTACTCGGGGGATCAAGGGGTATGGCGTGAAAGCAGGAAGTGGGTACTGAAGTTTCATGTTCAGCCATGAACTCGTTGAATGGCGGTGCAGGCTAGAAGGGCTGAATGGCCTGCTCCTGCACCTATTTTCTATGTTTCTATGTTTCTATAAGAAATAGGAGCAGGAGTCGGTCATTTGGCCCCTCGAGCCTGCTCCGCCATTCAATAAGATCATGGCTGATCTGATCGTGGACTCAGATCCACTTCCCTGCCCGCTCCCCATAACTCTTTACTCCCTTATCGCTCAAAAATGTGTTATTCTCTGCCTTAAATATATTCAATGACCCAGCCTCCACAGCTCTCTGGGGCAGACAATTCCACAGATTTACAACCCTCCGAGAGAAGAAATTTCTCCTCAACTCAGTTTTAAATGGATGGCGCCTTATTCTGAGACTATGCCCCTAGTTTTAGTTTCCCCTATGAGTAGAAATATCCTCTATGCATTCACCTTGTCGAGCCCCCTCATTATCTTATATATTTCAATAAGATCACCTTTCATTCTTCTGAACTCCAATGTGTATCGGCCCAACCTACTCAACCTATCCTCATAAGTCAACCTCCTAAACTCCAGAATCAACCAAGTGAACCTTCTCTGAACTGCCTCCAATGCAAGTATATCCTTCCTTAAATACAGAGACCAAAACTGTACACAATACTCTAGGTGTGGCCTCACCAATACCCTGTACAGTTGTAGCAGGACTTCTCTGCTTTTATACTCACAGTCTGAGGATAAGGGGTAAGCCATTTAGGACCGAGATGAGGAGAAACTTCTTCACCCAGAGAGTGGTGAACCTGTGGAATTCTCTACCACAGAAAGTAGTTGAGGCCAATTCACTAAATATATTCAAAAGGGAGTTAGATGAAGTCCTTACTACTCGGGGGATCAAGGGTTATGGCGAGAAAGCAGGAAGGGGGTACTGAAGTTTCATGTTCAGCCATGAACTCATTGAATGGCGGTGCAGGCTAGAAGGGCTGAATGGCCTGCTCCTGCACCTATTTTCTATGTTTCTATGTTTCTATACTCTATCCCCCTTGCAATAAAGGCCAACATTCCATTTGCCTTCCTGATTACTTGCTGTACCTGCATACTAACTTTTTGTATTTCATGCACAAGGCCCCCAGGTCCCGCTGTACTGCAGGACTTTGCAACTTTTCTCCATTTAAATTATAATTGGCTTTTCTATTTTTTCTGCCAAAATGGATAACCTCACATTTTTCCATATTATATTCCATCTGGCAAATGTTTGCCCATTCACTTAGCCTGTCTATATCCCTTTGCAGATTTTTTGTGTCCTCCTCACAATTTGCTTTCCCACCCATCTTTGTATCATCAGCAAACTTGGTTACATTATACTCGGTCCCTTCATCCAAATCATTAATATAGATTGTAAATAGTTGAGGTCCCAGCACCGATCCCTGCGGCACCCCACTAGTCACTGTTTACCAACTGGAAAATGACCCATTTATCCCAACTCTCTGTTTTCTGTTAGTTAGCCAATCCTCTCTCCATGCTAATATATTACCCCCAACCCCATGAGCTCTTATCTTGTGCAGTAACCTTTTATGTGGCACCTTATCGAATGCCTTCTGGAAATCCAAATACACCACATCCACTGGTTCCCCCTTATTCACCCTGCTTGTTGCATCCTCAAAGAACTCCAGCAAATTTGTCAAACATGATTTCCCTTTTATAAAACTATGCTGACTCTGCTTGATTGAATTATGATTTTCCAAATGTCCTGTTACTGCTTCCTTAATAATGGACTCCAACATTTTCCCAACGACAGATGTTAGGCTAACTGGTCTATAGTTTCCTGCTTTTTGTCTGTCTCCTTTTTTAAATAGGGGCATTACATTTACGGTTTTCCAATCATTCCATTGCATCATACAAATCCCTTCCGCCCCTCTGCACAACCAATACTCCAACACACATTAAAACCTGAAGTTAAATTGTCTCCTGTAACATATATTCATTGATTGTACTTTAAAAATTGATTATAAAATACCATCTCTAAATTCCTTTCTGAATAAAATATCCAGAGCCTTATAATGATCTTTTAGTTTATATTTAAAATACTCGTTTACGTTTATTCTCCTCCCCTTAAACACAGAGCATTCCTTCTTTGCACAATCACAAATCTAGCCAAACTGAACATTACATTAATTGCCGCTCCGCTAGACTCGGGCAGACTCTCCTGCAATCCACATCTCAAAATGGAGTCCCACGGGATTCCCATTCTTGCTCTTTGGTCCTCACCCAGCAAGAAAACCTCACACAACTGTCGAACATCGTACTTAAAATCCTTTAACTGCAGACATAACACCAGCAGATGGGACAGAGTCCCACACACTGGGCAAGTGGCCACCTCTACTCGCCCAATCTAACATAAGACCATCACGGTAAAAATCCAGTTATGAGTAAATTTGAAATTCAGTTCAATCCACTCTGGACATTTAAAGTTCGCCCACACTCCCTTCCAAATCCTGTTGAAGTCCAGCTGTGGGTATATATTCTGCCAAAACTCCTGACCAGCAGGTGTCTTAAATCTCCGTTCTCTAAATACCCCACAGAAATCTCGAGTGTTACAGTTGTCTAATTGGACCAACTCCTCCCCTTTCTCCAGCAGAAAGCTTGGAAAAGCGGGACGCATTATACCTCCTTTGGAGATTTGTGTATTTATTTCTTCCATCCAATCCTATGATATTGCCCTCACAATCTTCTCATACATGATCTTAATTGCTTTTTCCTCCACCTCCTGATCCACCTCCCAAACCATATCCCTCACTACCGCTTCCGGCAAACAACCTGGAGTTACCTCACATAATACATCCTTCACATATATACCAGCTTGTATAAAAGCTTGAATAAATAATACCTCTCCTTCAATGTTGATCCAGCTGTTCAAAAATAAGGGTTGTTCGAAAAATTCTTCAGCACCTTTGGGCATAAACTGCACACTTTTAAAAAATAGGGCCCAAGTGTCTACAACCCCCTTATAAAACCTAGGGAGAGGTTTAATCAATTTCAAAAACATATTGTTGTATTCCATATAAAGTATTCCCTGTCCTCCTATTCCACTTAATTTAAAAAACTGCTGGAAACAACTCTTCCAAAAACTTGTATTTGACATCTGAAGAAATCTCTTCATCCATTTAATTCTAAAGGATTTTTTCTTCAAATCACTATCTGGGAAATTGAGTCCTCCCTGATTTCGCTGTCCAATGATGGTATTGTAAACATCCAAGGCTGGTTTCCCTTCCCATAAAAACTTTACACAGGCCTCTCCGATAGACCTTTCCGCCCACTCAGGAATATCCTCCACCGTCAGTAAGTACCATGGTTTCCATAGTAGGAGAGCAGCCACCAGTGTCGCCCTTCCTTGCACTTTCAACCACCTTCTTTTCCATCTTCCCAATATCTTTTTCATTTTCATAACCTTTTGTTCCCAATTTAATCGATGCACTTCAGCCCTAACCTTCTTACACCCCATAATTTCCAAAACCTCCAGCACATTAAAAGGGCTTTCCTCCAACCCTCCCCGCAACTCCTTCCCACGACCGGCATTGGGACTTACGATCATTCACTCTGGCTCCCGGAGCTCTACAGTACTCCTCCACTACTCCCATAGCTTTCCTCACCGACTCCCTGTCTCTCAACATTCAGGTCGTGTCATCTGCATATTGGCGTATCACCGACCCCTGCCCAGAACTGGGGACGACCATCCCGACTGTACCTTGTTCCTTTCGCATCGTGTAACCTGATGGTTCTGCTCCCAATGTGTACAACAATGGGGACAGGGGGCAACCCTGTCTCACTGATCTCTGTATCGGAAAATACTTGGATAAAAAAAAACATTACATTTAACACAGCTAAATGTGTTTGAATAAAAAATCCTTAGCCACTCAATGAAATTTTTCCCAAAAACCAAATGCTTCCAAAACCATCAATAAAAATTCATGAGAGACTCTATCAAAGGCTTTCTCTTGATCCACCTTCAGCACATAAGCTTCCCTCCCACTCTCTCCCATGAGTTCTATCGCATCTCAGCTCCCCCCACGGACACCCGATTCTTCAGGGAGAGCAGAGCCATATAATGGCTCGACTCTGCCCTCGATCCGTGCTGCCCCCTACTGGCTTTGCCCTTTTCTTGTATTTGGTGTGTTTTCCACCATCTCCGTCATGTTCTCTGTTCTACTATTTTCTGCCTCTTTTTGCGCCCTTTCCTCATTCCGTTCGGTGGCTGTGTCCTCCGCCTGCTCTGCTCCTCTGGCCACTCCACTCCACTCCTGCTCCTTCTCCTTCTCCCATCTCCTCGTCACTCAAGGAGCTTCCCTCTGCCTCACACTCACAGCGGGTGGGGCCTTTGTGACACACCCCACAGCTCTCTGCCTTGCAGTTCCGAGCGATGTGTCCAGACTTACCGCAATTATAACAGTACAGGTCTGGACAGCTTCTTACTAAATGGCCGTGTCCAAGACAGTAATAGCAAACCTTCACCTGGTTACCATGCAGAACCCGGCAGTACTGCACTCCTTACATTGCCCTACAGCATGAAATTTGAGACAATGACTTCACCCCCTCTGGGAACCGCACTTTTACATAACGGGTTCCATCGGCTACCCGCGTTCCAGGATAGTATCCCCTCTTTATTACTCAGCAAAGTTCAATGTCCCCCGACTCCAACTTTTTTATCAGCACATCGTCCTCAACATAAAGCGGCAGGTATAAGAATATGACCACCACCTCTTCAGAATACAGCAAAGATACATCCAAGAACTTCTCACCAACCTTCAGGCTCAGTAAAAGTCTTCCCACCTCCTCTCGGCCACTGACCGTCACTTCGAACCCAACATTGGTCTTTGGTCGGCAGGCAAAGCAACTTCCCTCACCGCAGTCCTCGTGTACGGCCCGGATAATATCCCAAGCTCACATCTCCTTATCCAGGCACTGAACCACCACCGTGTTTTCTTGTCCAAACCTCCTGGGACCCCGGCCCAAATCATGGGCCTTTTATTCTTCCTTCCCCCAACATTTTCTCCCCGATTAGAAACATAGAAAATAGGTGCAGGAGTAGGCCATTCGGCCCTTCGAGCCTGCACCACCATTCAATATGATCATAAATTCATCCTGGGACCAGTTTTAGCCAAAATGGTCCTAAAACTTGAACAAAACAATCCAAAAAGCTAACACCAACTTTTTACAAACTCACTCCAACTCCCAGCAGCACCTGCTCGCTCCTGGCCCCGCCCACCCAGAGAGTGTCACCCACTGAGCCACACCCACACACATTGTCACGCATCATTTTATTCAAATGTTTCCAAAGAAGCATCCTAGTGGGTTTCAAACGCGCTTTTTCATCCACTTCTCGTTGGAATACATTCTCTGCACCATTAATTATCGCTGCCCTTCTACTGTCCAAGAACCAGTACATCAATGTTGTATTTTCAATAACCTTTCTCTGGGTTTGACGGGACTCATCAGTCAACCGACAATGACAGTAACATCGAAAGATCTTTCTGCAAAGTGAACATCTGGTATGAAATAAGTACACAAGGAGGGTGAATTACTCCATTGATTAAGAAGGCTATTATGCTTAAAAAATGAGGCCGTCTAAGGACCTGTGTGTAACGCTAATTAAATGACAGATTCTGAGCACGATGGTGTCTTCAAACGGAAATCATCTGTGAAATGGAACAGAAACAACAGGAACAAGAAATCCCCGTTATTAAAAACTGCAACATCTGGTTGTGGATAATTCGGCACTGGCGAGCTGGGCTGGCTGGGGGAGGAAGGGGAGAGCCTGGGGAGGGGGCAAATCATTGAATATATTTAAGGTGGAGATAGATCGATATAGGGGAGTCAAGGGTTATGGGGAGTGGGCAGGGGAAGTGGAGTTGAGGTCAGGATCAGATCATGTTTGTAACCTTCACATAACTGTAACCTTTATGTAACAACACTGTACACACCTGAGAAATGCACACCTTGACCACAGGGGGTGAACTTGTGGGAGACACTCCTCACCTGGTCATCCAGGTATATAAAGGGAGGTCCCACGCAGGGTCAGCACTTCTTGGTCCTGGGAATAAAGGTTCAGGTCATGTAGTGATCTTGTCTGCAGTATATGCCTCATGTGATTCTATAGTAAGGTGTAAGGACACGACATTTGGCGATGAGAAACGGGAATCAACGACCCACGAGGATGGCCACCGGCAGGACAGAGGAACGGTACTGTGTTGGTGAGGACTGGAACGATTTTGTTGAGAAGCTCCAGCAGAGCTTTGTCACGAAGGACTGGCTGGGAGAGGAAGCGGCTGACAAGCGAAGGGTGCATCTACTGACCAGCTGTGGATCCAAGACGTATGCGCTGATGAAAGACCTGCTCACACCCCAGAAGCCAGCGGACAAGTTCTTTGAAGAGCTCAGCACACTGATGGGTGAGCACCTCAATCCGGCGAGCAGTATACACATGGCCCGGCACCGGTTCTATACACACCGACGTCGGAAGGGACAAAGCATACCGGACTTCGTTGCGGACCTTCGGCGTTTGGCCAGCCTCTGTAAGTTCACAGACGCCTGCAGGGGGGAGATGTTAAGGGATTTCTTCATTGAGGGCATTGGTCATGCTGGGATTTTCAGGAAGCTTACTGAGACCAAGGACTTGACTTTGGAAAGGGCAGCGTTGATAGCTCAGACCTTCATGGCAGGGGAAGAGGAGACCAAGATAATTTACGCACACGCCCTGGTTCCAACGTGGCGATGGACCAGGGAGTTAACATTGTAAACGCCACTCAGAACCCCGCAGGCAGGCAAGGGCAATTCGACACCGCCCAGGTAGCAACAGACTCCAGGGTGGGCCAGCAACAGAGACAATTGCAGGGGGATCGGCAATTCACGCCATCACAAGGGACAATGCGTCCCGGGATGGGACCATTGACACTCAGCAACAGAGTGCTCAGGAGTAATCAAAGAGACAATCAGAGAGGAATGCTTGTTAACAGTTCCTTTGTTCACAACAATCTCAGCTCATGCTGGAGGTGCGGGGGCAGACACACTCCGAAAACCTGTCGGTTTCAACAATTTATCTGCAGAAACTGTAACTTCAGTGGACATCTGGCCAGAATGTGCAGAAAGCCCATAGCGAGGCTAGTTTACGAGGCAGAGGAACCAGACGAGGGGTCTGCAAGGCAGGTTGATGCTTGGGGCCAATCTATGGACGTTGAAGTCCAGCGGGTTCATGTGGCAGACGTCCACAGCTCGTATACCAAAACGCCACCTATGTTGATGAAAGTCCTATTAAATGGCATCCTGGTACGCATGGAGCTGGACACAGGAGCCAGCCAGTCACTTATGAGTGCCCAACAAACTGGAACGCATTGACACGCCGTTACGGACGTACACCAGAGAGATCATCCCAGTGCTAGGCAGTGCAAACTTGGTGGTCACACACAATGGATCGGAGAACCGGCTGCCACTCTGGATTGTCCCGGGGAGTGGTCCCGCGCTCTTGGGGAGGAGCTGGTTAGCTGAGATGAACTGGAAATGGGGGGATGTGCACACCATTTCATCTGTGGAGCGAAGTTTATGCTCACAGGTCCTACAGAAAGTCGAGTCACTTTTTCAACCAGGTGTCGGGACTTTTAAGGGCACCAAAGTAGTGATACGCATCACCCCGGACGCCAGACCAGTGCACCACAAAGCCAGAGCCGTGCCGTATGTGATGCGTGAGAGAATTGAGAGTGAGTTGGACAGGCTGTTAAGAGAGGACATAATTTCGCCTGTTGAATTCAGTGACTGGGCAAGCCCCATCATTCCTGTCCTTAAAGCGGATGGCTCGGTCAGGATCTGTGGCAACTACAAGGCCACCATCACTACAGGACCAATACCCGCTTCCGAGAGCGGAGGATCTTTTTGCCACACTGACAGGTGGCAAGCTGTTCACCAAGTTGGATCTCACTTCAGCCGACATGACTCAGGAACTGGCTGAAGAATCCAAGCTACTGACCACCATCACCACGCACAAGGGGCTGTTTGTTTACAACAGGTGTCCGTTTGGCATTCGATCAGCGGCCGCTATCTTCCAGAGGAACATGGAAAGCTTACTTAAATCCATTCCTGGAACAATCGTATTCCAAGATGACATCCTAATCACGGGTCGAGACATCGAGGAACACCTCCACAACCTGGAGGAGGTGCTACACCGACTGGACCGGGTAGGCTTGCGACTAAAGAAGTCCAAGTGTGTGTTTTTGGCCCCAGAGGTCGAGTTTTTGGGCAGGAGGGTTGCCGCAGGCGGGATCCGGCCTATCGACTCCAAAACTGAGGCGATCCGTCGTGCGCCCAGGCCCGGCAACACATCGGAGTTGCGGTCATTCCTGGGACTCTTGAACTACTTTGGGAACTTGCTGCCGAAATTAAGCACATTGTTGGAGCCGCTACACATGCTCCTGCGTAAGGGTTGTGAATGGTTTTGGGGGGACTGTCAAGAACGGGCTTTCAATCGGGCGCGGAACCTGCTTTGTTCTAATAAGCTGTTGACCTTGAACAACCCCTGTAAGAAACTGGTTTTAACGTGTGATATATCATCCCATGGGGTTGGGTGTGTTTTGCAGCAGAGTAATGATGAGGGCCAACTTCAACCTGTGGCTTATGCCTCCAGGTCACTCTCCCAGGCAGAACGGGGATATGGGATGGTTGAAAAGGAAGCACTCGCATGTGTCTACGGGGTGAAAAAGATGCACCAGTACCTTTTCGGCAGAAGGTTCGAGTTAGAAACGGACCACAAGCCGTTAACATCCCTGCTGTCCGACAGCAAGGCTGTCAATGCCAATGCATCAGCTCGCATACAGCGATGGGCCCTCACGCCGGCTGCGTATGACTACACCATACGGCACCGGCCAGGCACCGAAAATTGCGCTGATGCGCTCAGCAGACTCCCACTGGCGACCACTGAGGGGGCGTCGGAGCAAAGCGCGGAGATGGTCATGGCCGTTGAGGCTTTCGACACCGCAGGCTCAACCATCACAGCCCGCCAGATCAAAATCTGGACCAACAGAGATCCCCTCCTATCTCTGTTAAAGAAATGTGTCCTGACTGGGGATTGGGCGCCCGCACACGGAGCGTGCCCCGAGGAGGTCAATCCGTTACACAGACGGATGGATGAACTCTCCATCCAAGCCGACTGCCTGCTATGGGGCAGCCGGGTAGTCATGCCCCAGAAAGGAAGGGAAGCATTCATCAGGGAATTCCACAGCGAGCACCCAGGCATTGTGCTAATGAAGGCCATTGCCCGGTCACATTGTGTGGTGGCCGGGAATTGACTCAGACCTGGAACACTGGGTTCGCAGGTGCACGACGTGTGCTCAACTGGGAAATGCCCCCAGGGAGGCCCCGCTCAGCCCGTGGCCCTGGCCCACCAAGCCATGGTCACGCATTCATGTAGACTACGCGGGCTCGTTTATGGGAAAAATGTTCCTGATCGTTGTTGATGCATACTCGAAATGGATCGAGTGCATCATATTGAATTTGTGCACGACATCCACCACTATGGAGAGTCTGTGCGCGGTCTTTGTGACCCACGGCTTGCCAGACATCCTGGTTAGCGACAATGGCTCGTGTTTCACTAGCTATGAATTCCAGGAGTTTATGTCGGGTAATGGTATCAAACACGTCAGGACAGCGCCGTTAAAGCCGGCTTCCAATGGCCAGGTGGAACGTGCGGTTCAAATCATAAAGCAGGGCATACACGGGATTCAAGGACCCTCTCTTCAGTACCACCTATCGCGCCTCCTGCTGGCCTATAGGTCCCGCCCGCACTCGCTCACGGGAGTCCCGCCCGCGGAACTACTCATGAAACATACACTTAAAACGCGGCTGTCCCTCATTCATCCAGCCCTGTCAGACATTGTTGAGGGCAAGCGCCAGTCCAAAATCGAGTGCCATGATTGCAACTCAGTGGGGAGATGCATAGAAATCGATGACCCTGCATTGGTTCTCAATCATGCTTTGGAACCCAAGTGGCTTGAGGGCGCTGTAATAGGCAAAGAGGGGAATAGGGTCATAGTGGTCAGACTAAACAATGGACAGATATGCCGCAAACATCTGGACCAGGTAAAGAAAAGGTTCAGCATGGACACTGAGGAACCTGAGGAAGATCATGAGATGTTACCCACACCATCGCCAGTGAACAAGCAACAAGGACATTCACCAGCATGCACAGTCCCTGCGGCCAGCCCGGACAGGCTGGAATCACCACAGGTGACAGAGACTCAGTACTGCCCCTCCGACAGTGCAGCACTCCCTCATTACTGCCCCTCCAACAGTGCAGCACTCCCTCAGTACTGCCCCTCCGACAGTGCAGCACTCCCTCAGTACTGCCCCTCCGACAGTGCAGCACTCCCTCAGTACTGCCCCTCCGACAGTGCAGCACTCCCTCAGTACTGCCCCTCCAACAGTGCAGCACTCCCTCAGTACTGCCCCTCCGACAGTGCAGCACTCCCTCAGTATTGCCCCTCCAACAGTGCAGCACTCCCTCAGTACTGCCCCTCCGACAGTGCAGCACTCTCTCAGTACTGCCCCTCCGACAGTGCAGCACTCCCTCAGTACTGCCCCTCCGACAGTGCAGCACTCCCTCAGTACTGCCCCTCCGACAGTGCAGCACTCCCTCAGTACTGCCCCTCCGACAGTGCAGCACTCCCTCAGTACTGCCCCTCCGACAGTGCAGCACTCTCTCAGTACTGCCCCTCCGACAGTGCAGCACTCCCTCAGTACTGCCCCCCCCGACAGTGCAGCACTCCCTCAGTACTGCCCCCCCCGACAGTGCAGCGCTCCCTCAGTACTGCACTGGGAGTGTCAGCCTAGATTTTTGTGCTCAAATCCCTGGAGTGGGACTTGAACCCACGACCTCCTGACTCAGAGCCGAGAGTGTTACCCACTGAGCCACGGCTGACGGATTGCAATGCTCATCCTCAGGAGGTTCCATCAGAAGTGGAGAGGTTAAGCACCTTACACGAGACACGTGGCAGCAGAGCCATCCACGGCTACTCAGCAGCTGCAAATATTTGCACTCGCCAATGAAGCTGTCAGCGGATCAAGCTTTGGGGCAGCTGCGATAACACGCCGCGGGCCAGCAATCCCCTCTGCTCCCCGTGCATTCACCGAGTCGTGTTACCACTCGCTACTATCCTCAGCTTTCCTGATGTCTAAATCGTGATGAGAAACAGCAACATCCACAGTTACTCAATACAAACAAATGTTAACGATGCATATTCGCTTTATCTTCTTTCGGAAGGAGACAATATTCACGGCTCAGAACACCAGAGACACTGGTCCTCTATTCTGATTCAGAATTGGCAACTCGTCTGCCCTGTGATCTATTCTCATACAAATCATAGAAATTTAGGGCACAGAAGGAGGCCATTCGGCCCATCGTGTCCGTGCCGGCCGACAAAGAGCTACCCAGCCTACTCCCACTTTCCAGCTCTGGGTCCGTAGCCCTGTAGGTTACGGCACTTCAGGTGCACATCCAGGTACTTTTTAAATGTGCAGAGGGTTTCTGCCTCTACCACCCTTTCAGGCCGTGAGTTCCAGACCCCCACCACCCTCTGGGCGAAAAACGTTCTCCTTAAATCCCCTCTAAACCTCCCCCCAATTACTTTAAACCAATGACCCCTGGTTATTGACCCCTCTGCCATGGGAAATAGATCTTTCCTATCCACTCTATTCAGGCCCCTCATAATTTTATACACCTCAATAAGGTCTCCCCTCAGCCTATTTGCTGGATACGGTGGTGCAGGCTCAAAGAGCCGAATGGCCTACTCCTGCACCTATTTTCTATGTTTCTATGTATCACGTGAGTGGCCCAACTCAACAGCTCTGCAACTATTTTGGTGTAAAATGTAAATCAAGTGTTCCCCCCCC
Organism: Pristiophorus japonicus; assembly: GCF_044704955.1. Taxonomy (NCBI): domain Eukaryota; kingdom Metazoa; phylum Chordata; class Chondrichthyes; family Pristiophoridae; genus Pristiophorus; species Pristiophorus japonicus. The sequence goes on along the minus strand of NC_091989.1, from coordinate 4,955,523 downwards.
TCCCCCTTATTAAAGGGGGGGGGCACTAAAATCGACAAATTTAAACAAATTAAACTTTAGATATTATGGATAAAATTTAAATTTGTTTGCCGGGGATGATGATGCACTCCAGTCCCTCCGGCGCCCACCTCTCGCAGAAGGCCGCGAGCGTACCGGTGGACACCGCGTGCTCCATCTCCAGGGACACCCTGGCTCGGATGTAAGCGTGGAAGAGAGGCAGGCAGTCAGGCTGAACGCCCGCTGCCCGGCCCAGTTGATGGGCACCTTGGCCAGGCCCCGGAGCAGTCCCACGAGGAGGCCCTCCGACCTGCCCGCTCACCTCCGCACCGGATACAGCTCTACAAACCTGTCAGAAAACTCACAGGTGCACACATCCCAATACGGATTGCAGATGGAACCCATGATATCTGATATGTTTCATTCAAATTCATCCATACCTACTGTGCATTTGATTAGCGGCACAGTCCAAAGTCTGATTTCTTTTTGCATCTCTTTGAATGATTCTAGTTACCATGGCAATCATTGAATCCTGTCTTCACATAGCGATCTGGATTTTTGTAATGACAGCAGCTGTGGACTTATTGCAACTCAGTCGATGATAAATGAGAACATTTAATTAGACCACAAATCAGGAGTGTGATGGAACACTCCCCACTTGTCTGGATGAGTGCAGCTCCAACAACACTCGAGAAGCTCGACACCATCCAGGACAAAGCAGCCGCTTGATTGGCCCCCCATCCACCACCTTCAACATTCACTCCCTCCACCACCGGCGCACCGTGGCTGCAGTGTGTACCATCTACAAGATGCACTGCAGCAACTCGCCAAGGCTTCTTCGGCAGCACCTCCCAAACCCGCGACCTCCATCGCCTAGAAGGACAAGGGCAGCAGGCACATGGGAACACCACCACCTCCACGTTCCCCTCCCAGTCACACACCATCCTGACTGGGAAATATATCGGCCGTTCCTTCATCGTCGCTGGGTCACGGAACTCCCTCCCTAACAGCACTGTGTGAGCACCTTCACCACACGGACTGCAGCGGTTCAAGAAGGCGGCTCACCACCACCTTCTCAAGGGGCAATTAGGGATGGGCAATAATGCTGGCCTTAATGAGACGTTAAAGCGAGGCCTCGTCTATTCTCTTAGGTAGGTAGAAAAGATCCCATGACACTATTTCGAAGAAGAGCAGGGGAGTTATCCTCGGTGTCCTGGGGCCAATATTTATCCCTCAACCAACATCACTAAAACAGATTATCTGGTCATTATCACATTACTGTTTGTGAGAGCTTGCTGTGCGCAAGTTGGCTGCTGCATTTCCCACATTACAACAGTGACTACACTCCAAAAAATACTTCATTGGTTGTAAAGCGCTTTGGGAGGTCCAGAGGCAGTGAAAGGCGCTACAGAAATGCAAGTCTTTCTTTCTTCTTTCTATATTATAAATATATATATATATGACTGAAGGATGATCAAGCACCTCTTCCAAATGGCAGGCACAAATGTTTTTTAAGGTCAATCCTCGCTCTCTTCCTGCACACCTGCACATTTCTGGTGGAATTTAAATGGGTGCTTTTTCTGATTTTGCAAACAAGATGTATTGAACATTTTAGTTTTCTCTGTTCAGAGATCTGGCAACGCATCTTTCATACAGTTTCCAGGCCTGTCTGTATTCCTCCTCATCCCTGCTTTGCAAAATCCACCAACTACCATCAGCAAGGGATTTCTGAAATAATCTTCACCAAAAGATTATGAAGGAGGTTTATCCCCACAGAACACAGAGTAATCCTCGCATCCTGTAAACGCCTGCCATACAGGCCCGATTCTAGCTTGAATAGGAAATGGTTGATCCTAATCAGATCGGACTGCCATTTCTTCTGGCTCATTGTGGCAAATAAAAAATGTATTTCTGTGAGCCAACATGCTTTCAGAGTCAGTCAGTGTCCAAACTTGTCCAAAAATAACAAGTACATAAGAACATAAGAAATAGGAACAGGAGTCGGCCATTTGGCCCCTCGAGCCTGCTCCACCATTCAATAAGATCATGGCTGATCTGATCATGGACTCAGCTCCACTTCCCTGCCCGCTCCCATAACCCTTTACTCCCTCAACGCTCAAAAATCTGTCTATCTCCACCTTAAATATATTCAATGACCCAGCCTCCACAGCTCTCTGGGGCAGGGAATTCCACAGATTTACAACCCTCTGAGAGAAGAAATTCCTCCTCATCTCCGTTTTAAATGGGCGGCCCCTTATTTTGAGACTATGTCCCCTCGTTTTAGTTTCCCCCATCAATGGAAATATCCTCTCTGCATCCACCTTGTCGAGCCCCCTCATTATCTTATATCATTCTTCTGAAGGAGTATAGGCCCAACCTGCTCAACCTTTCCTCATAAGTCAACCCCCTCATCTCCGGAATCAACCGAGTGAACCTTCTCTGTTAAGGGGCACACAGCACCGAATATTCCAAAATAGAGTTACCATTGTCACCTTACAGCGGTATAGCCTTCACGTAGTTCTCCACTGGGGCGTTCCTCAGTGTAAAGGTCATGACAGAAAGCAGCGGATTGTAAAAGCAGACAGCAGCCCTTAAATAGCTGCTGGTATCTGAAATCCCAGAACCAACCCCCTTCATTCCTAACTAATCTGGAGTAAGATTGCTATTTTTCAAAAATATTGTAATAGAAATATCAGTCGGAGGACTCTTCATGAACCATCTCCAACAAGCGAGAGTCTAACCGTCTCTGTTTGACATTCAACGACATTCCCATCGCCGAATCCCCCACCATCAACATCCTGGGGGTCACCATTGACCAGAAACTTCACTGGACCAGCCACATAAATACTGTGAAGGGGCTGGGTATTCTGTGGCGAGTGTCTCACCTCCTGACTCCCCAAAGCCTTCCCACCATCTACAAGGCACAAGTCAGGAGGGTGATGGAACACTCTCCACTTGCCTGGATGAGTGCAGCTCCAACAACACTGAAGAAGCTCGACATCATCCAGGACAAAGCAGCCACTTGATTGGCCCCCCATCCACCACCTTCAACACTCACTCCCTCCACCACCGGCGCACCGTGGCTGCAGTGTGTACCATCTACAAGATGCACTGCAGCAACTCGCCAAGGCTTCTTCGGCAGCACCTCCCAAACCCACGACCTCTACCGTCTAGAAGGACAAGGGCAGCAGGCGCATGGGAACACCACCACCTCCACGTTCCCCTCCCAGTCACACACCATCCTGACTTGGAAATATATCGGCCGTTCCTTCATCGTCGCTGGGTCACAATCCTGGAACTCCCTCCCGAACAGCACTGTGGGAGCACCTTCACCACACGGACTGCAGCGGTTCAAGAAGGCGGCTCACCACCACCTTCTCAAGGGGCAATTAGGGATGGACAATAAATGCCGGCCTTGCCAGCGACGCCCACATCCCAGGAATGAATAATAAAAAACTGTGGCTTGGTGCTTGGGAATGACTGAATAATTAGCTGCAAGTAAATAGTCTCTGTGCCAACAATAAGAAAGCGACTGTCAATGCTTCATGCCAACCATACTACTGACTGGAATTTGTCCCATGATTAATAATCCTGGTAGCAAATTATTTTCCAATTAAAAATGTCAGACATGCAATGGAATAGCAATCAACCCGGGATGTTCTGGGGACACCCATGCGTGAGTAAAACACAGCGTCAGGAACCCAAGGCATTTATTCAGCGCACTGTCGCAGTTTGAAGCCTCACAAATTCAGGGCTTCTCAAGTTTAAGCCTTAATTGATATTCTGCGCAGTAGTGCAGTTACTGACTGATGGCTACTGACCAAAATCCCTCTAGGACCCAGAATAAAGGACACTTCCCTTCAGACTGCACCGATGGGCCATGTCCAGTTAGTCAGTGTCAAAAATCACAGAGTAATTTTCAAAGCAGCAAATGGGAAATAATGTAAATATAATACAGAATCACAGAACAGTTACAGCACAGAAGGAGGCCATTCGGCCCGTCGAGCCTGTGCCGGCTCTCTGCAAGAGCACCTCAGCCAGTCCCACTCCTCCGCCTTTTCCCTGTAGCCCTGCACATTTTTCAGGCACTTATCCAACTCCCTTTTGAAAGCCACGATTGAGTCTGCCTCCACCACCCTCTCAGGCAGCGCATTCCAGATCCTAACCACTCGCTGCGTAAAAACGTTTTCCCTCATGTCGCCTTTGGTTCTTCTGCCAATCGCCTTAAATCTGTGTCCTCTGGTTCCCGACCCTTCCATCAATGGGAACAGTTTCTCTCGATCAACTCTTCTCGATCTTCCTCGCTGCAATGCTCCACTTCACACTCAACAAGTTCCTCGCTGGGGTGGAACTAAACTACAGAACCAGTGGAACCTGTTCAACCTTCGTCGTGTCCAGGCCAGATCCAAGAACGTCCCAACCTCTGTCGTCGAGCTACGGTATGTGGACGCCGCCTGCGTCTGCGCACATTCAGAGACTGAACTCCAGGACATAGTCAACATCTTCACCGAGGCGTATGAAAGCATGGGCCTTACACTAAACAGCTGTAAGACAAAGGTCCTTCACCAATCTGACCTCGCCTCACAGCATTGCTCCCGGTCATCAAGCTCCACGGCGCAGCCCTGGACAATGTGGATCACTTTCCATACCTTGGGAGCCTATTATCAGCAAGGGCAGACATTGACGACGAGATCCAACACCGCCTCCAGTGCACCAGCGCAGCCTTCGGCCACCTGAGGAAAAGAGTGTTCGAAGATCAGGCCCTCAAATCTGGCACCAAGCTCATGGTCTGCAGGGCTGTCGTGATACCCGCCCTCCTGTATGGCTCAGAGATGTGGACCATGTACAGTAGACACCTCAAATCGCTGAAGAAATAAATACCACCAACGATGTCTCCGCAACTTTTAGCGTCCTCGACCAGGCAAACATCCCCAGCTTCGAAGCACTGACCACACTCGACCAGCTCCATTGTTCGTATGCCTGACACGAGACTCCCAAAGGAACTCCTACACGGCAAGCGAGCCCAAGGTGGGCAGAGGAAACGTTTCAAGGACACCCTCAAAGCCTCCTTGATAAAGTGCGACATCCCCACCGACACCTGAGAGTCCCTGGCCAAAGACCGCCCTAAGTGGAGAAAGAGCATCCGGGAGGGCGCTGAGCACCTCGAGTCTCATCGCCGAGAGCATGCAGAAACCAAGCGCAGGCAGCGGAAGGAGCGTGCGGCAAACCAGATTCCCCACCCACCCTTTCCTTCAACCACTGTCTGTCCCACCTGTGACAGAGACTGTAATTCCTGTATTGGACTGTTCAGTCACCTGAGAACTCACTTGTAGAGTGGGAGCAAGTCTTCCTCGATTCCGAGGGACTGCCTGTGATGATGATTTACTCTGTCCAGACCCCTCATGATTTTGAACACCTCGATCAAATCTCCTCTCAACCTTCTCTGCTCCAAGGAGAACAACCCCAGCTTCTCCAGTCTCTCCACGTAACTGAAGTCCCTCATCCCTGGAACCATTCTCGTCAATCTTTTCTGCTCCCTCTCTAAGGCCTTCACATCCTTCCTAAAGTGCGGTGCCCAGAATTGGACACAATACTCCAGTTGAGGACGAACCAATGTTTTATAAAGGTTCATCATAACTTCCTTGCTTTTGTACTCTGTGCCTCTATTTATGAAGCCCAGGATCCCGTAAGCTTTTTTAACCACTTTCTCAACCTGCCCTGCCACCTTCAATGATTTGTGCACCTTTACTCTCAGGTCTCTCTGTTCATGCACCCCCTTTAGGACTGTACCTGTTAGTTTATATTGCCTCTCCTCATTCTTTCTACTAAAATGTATCACTTTGCACTTTCCTGAGTTAAATTTCATCTGCCCCGTGTCCGCCCATTCCACCGGCCTGTCTATGTCCTCTTGACTGTATTTTAGTCTCTTGAACACTCTTAGTTCAACTTAACTCTATTTATTTGGAAGATCTCAGTCAGCCATGTGGAGCTTAAGATGGCGTTCCTTCACAAACCCGCTCTCTCAGTACAGCTCCCTGTACCTCCTAGCTAGAGGGTGCTTTACATTATCTCATTACATTGACGTCCATCACTATCCTCCTCACTACCACGTATTGTGTCATCTGCAGATTCTGAAATTGTGCCCAGTACACCCACATCCAAGTCATTAATATATATCACGGAAAGCAGTGATCCCAGTACTAACCCCGGGGGAACACCACTGTATATCTTCCTCCAGTCCGAGAAACAACCGTTCACCCCTACTCTGTTTCCTGTCACTGAGCCAATTCCGTATCCATGCTGCCACTATCCCTTTTATTCCATGGGCCTCAACTTTGCTGTAAGCCTATTGTGTGGCACTTTATCAAACGCCTTTTGGAAATCCATGTACACCACGTCAAACCGCATTGCCCTCATCAACCTCATCAAAAAATTTGATCAAGTTGGTTAAACACGATTTGCCGTTAACAAATCCGTGCTGGGTTCCCTGAATTAATCCACACTTGTCCAAGTGACTGTTAATTTTGTCCGATTATTGTCTCTCGAAGCTTCCCCACTCCCGAGGTTAAATTGACCGGCCTGTAGTGGCTGGGTTTATCTTTACACCCTTTTTTGAACAAGGGTGTGACATTTGCGATTCTCCAGTCCTCTGGCACCAGCCCCGTATTTAAGGAGGATTGGAATATTATGGCCATACCTCCGCAATTTCCACCTTTACTTCCCTCAGCATCCGAGGATACATCCCATCTGGTCCTGGTGACTTACCTTCTTTAAGTACAGCCAGCCTTTCTAGTCATTCCACTAAAGCAATTTAACTTTCTCTGTCACCGTGACAGTGTGTGAGCACTGCGTAAGTAAACATACGGCCTAACCTCCGCACTGCGTGCAAACGCTGCTGTTGTACCCACGAGTATTAAAACTGATCCTGTACAGCATCACATACGGCTTTGTCTGTGCTTTGGAAATGGAGTAGAGTACTATATTTTATTACCTAAATTGGTAACAAATATGCTCTTTGGAAATGTTTGTGGTCGTCAATACTGAAGTGCATCAACTGAACAAGTATACTTATACAAAAGAAAAATACTGCGGATGCTGGAAATCTGAAATACACAACAGAAAATGCTGAAAGAAGCTCAACGCAAGCTCAAGGAGCAGCACTTCATCTTTTGATTTGACCTTCTGGACTCAACATCGAGTTCAACAATTTCGGACCAGAACCCCTGCCACCATTTTTTCGGACAACAGCTGATGACGATTCTCCCATTCCCATTTACACCCTCTCTAGTCCCATCTTTTGTTCCTTCACTTGTCCCATTACCATCTCCTTTTGCCTCGCACCATCATCCCTTTTGTCTCTCTAATCTCTCCTGCCTTCCACCCTATCACAGATCTTCCCTTTTGTTCTTTCCCCCCTTCCCACCTTTCCCTGTCCCCTGCACTTTGTGTTCTTGGACAGATTTGTGAGCACCTTTGGACGTGATTTAGTGAGTTGTAATGAATGGTGAGACATAACTGGAACCCCCGCAATGATGATGAGTGTGAAAGGAATGGGTTGGACATTACAGGGATGCTTTATGGAGCTGGTGTGGGGTGGAGCCAACCTGGTGCAGCATGTGGCAGTCAGGGTGTACAGCGTCAAGTGAAGTAAATGTGTCCACGGTGGGCCATCCCTGGCCCCCCCGAGTAGCAATGTGGTCGGGTGCTGATGCCCTGTGTCCTGTGCAGCATCAGGTGATTGCGGAGAAGGTTGGTGTTTTTGTTGGTGCTGCTGGTGTTGGCGCTGATCGTGGTGGGATTCTGGGGACCAAGGGGAGATTTTTTTCAAGGCCACCGATGCTGCTGGTATAGATGGCAGGTGAGGTTGAGATGACAGAAGCGATCTGTCAATGGTGAGAGAGGTTGCTCCAAGGAGGTGGCAGTGAAGAGAGAGTTCACTGCAAACACTTCCAAAGTGCATACAGCTCACAAATCTTTTCCAAAACCTGAAGGTTTCAGCTTCTGACATTGGAAAGTGAACCACTGTGAAAGGGTAGCTTTTATACCACTTCTGCAGCTGTCAACTAGTCAAAGCAATCGAGAGTCACTGAGTGCCCGACACACTTACCTGGCGTGTTCCCCGAGGGACGGCAAACCCGTCAAAAGGTTGGTAAAATTGTACGTACTGCTTTTAATCCTCTTAACTAGCATTTAAACACCTTTTAATGATGTTAATGACCTGTCCTGCCGCTTGTTGTCGGGTCTGCTATCCGATCACCGATCTTACAGCTGAGCAACTGACACGGAGGCGGGTTCAGAGTGTGATCCCGACCCGCTGTCAATCACGGCCATTCTGACAGCGGGCCCGCCTCCAAAGCCGCCCTCGCAGGGCGCGGAAGATTCCGGCTCTGGAGTGGCGGATCGTAGAATCACTCCATATATTCCACTGGCTTTAATTGCACGATACGTTCATTAAAACACACTATCGCAGGAATGCCTTGGGCTCCTTCAAGTAATTTCGGCAGATATAGAAAGATAGAAATTTACAGCGCAGAAGGAGGCCATTCCGGCCCATCGTGTCCGAGCCGGCCGACAAAGAACCGCACGGCCCTCGATCAGCAGCCCTGAAGGTTACATATAAACCCATGAACAATGAACAATGGGGGACAGGTAAAGAGCATCCGGCCCAACCAGTCCGCCTCACACAACTGCGATATCCCATGTATCGGAATATTCTACACTCCACCCAACCAGACCCATGGGATCTCCTGGGTGAGGCAAAAAACAGATAAAAACCCAGGCCAATTTAAGGAAAAAAAATTTGGGAAAATTCCTCTCCGACCCATCCAGGCGATCGACACTAGTCCAGGAGATCACCCCGGCCGTATTCTATTCCCTGCAGTACTTACCATTATATCTGCTCCGTCCAACAAAAGGTCATCCAGTCTAATCCCAATTACCAGCTCTAGGTCTGTAACCCTGCAGGTTACTGCACTTTAAGTGCCCATCCAACCATCTCGTAAAAGGGTTACTGCATTCACCATTCTTCCAGGCAGCGAGTTCCAGATCCCCACAACCCTCTGCATAAAGAAGCCCCCCTCAAATCCCCTCTAAACCTTCCACCAACCACCTTAAAACTATGCCCCCTCGTAATAGACCCCTCCACCAATGGAAATAGACCCTTACTATCCACTATGTCCAAGCCCCTCAGTATTTTGTACACCTCAATGAGGTCTCCTCTGTTCCAATGAGAACAAACCCCAGCCTATCCAATCTGTCCTCATAACTATTCCAGGCAGCATCCTAGTAAATCTCCTCTGCACCCTCTCTAGTGCAATCACGCCCTTCCTATAATACGGCGACCAGAACTGCACGCAGTACTCCAGCTGTGGCCGAACCAAAGTGTTATACAATTTAAGCATAACCTCCCTGTTCTTATATTCTATGCCTCGGCCAATAAAGGCAAGCATTCCATTTGAAGGAAAAGATATTGGAGTTTGGGAGATAAGTTCTGCATTGCCATGGCAACGTACAAAATGTGCCCACATTTCTATCCAAATTAAAAATCGCAATGAATGAGTTACAGGTGAAGCGTCGGAAATCCGGAAACCTCGGGACCGAGGCCGATATGGATTCCGGGTATTTCCGGATTTCGGATAGTCTTTCTGACGTGCAAGGCTGGGGATGCCGGAGTCGTGTGCTTTGTGGTTTTGGCATGCCCGTGTTTTGGCGGAGGGAAGACGCCTGGCGAGGGGGACCTACGTTGCAGACCCAGGAGCAGCGGTGCCTGTGGGTGTGAAGATTGCAAGAAGCGGCGGGTTGGAGTTTGTTCTGTGAGTATTTTATTTTTTGATTTTCCCTGGGCTCGGCCTGCGGCAGTAATTGGTTTGGCAGGGTGTCCAGACCGACAAACATTTCCTGGATTCCGGATGGCCCCGCCACGGATCAGCCCAGTGTCCGGATTCCGGAACTCCGGATTTCGGATGCTCAACCCGTACAACATTCTTTTACAATTGCAAGTCTGTGTCCCCCATCCTGAAGACAATACTCAAACCAGCTCATAGGGAAAGGCAGACAGTATCAGCCGGGGCTCAGTGGGCAGCACACTCAGCTCTGAGTCAGGAGGTTGTGGGTTCAAGTCCCACTCCAGGGACTTGAGAACAAAAATCTAGACTGATGCACCCAGTGCAGTGCTGAGGGAGTGCTGCACTGTCGGAGGTGCCGTCTCTCGGTTGAGATGTTAAACCGAGGCCCCGTCTGCTCTCTCAGGTGGGTGTAAAAGATCCCATGGCACTATTTTGAAGAAGAGCAGGGGAGTTATCCCCGGTGTCCTGAGGCCAATATTTATCCCTCAATTAACATCACTAAAACAGATTATCTGGTCATTATCACATTGCTGTTTGTGGGAGCTTGCTGTGCGCAAATTGGCTGCCGTGTTTCCTATGTTACAACAGTGACTGCACTTCAAAAGTACTTCATTGGCTGTAAAGCACTTTGGGACGTCTGGTGGTCATGAAAGGCGCTATATAAATGCAAGTCTTTCTTTCCTTCTATAATGAGTCATATGATTTTTGGAAATCCCGGTGCACCATGTCCCAGGACGTTCCAGAGTCCATGTAGGACATTACTTCCTCAACAATGCCAAAGTAGTTGGTGAGGCAGGATGTGCGGTACAGACTATTTACTGGGTTACAGGGCGACGTCCAAAATCTGGCAACCGGAAAATGTTCCGAAATCCAGACCCCTCCCCCAATCCAGAGGCTCAACCGAGCCCCCCCGACCTCCGACAGCCCGACTGACCAACCCCCCCTCCCCACACCACCCCCACCGGCCTCGGCTTGACCAACTCCCCCCCCACCCCCCCACCCCCAACCGATGGCCTGACCCACGAACCCGGCCTCGGCCCGACCGACTCCAACCGGCCTACCTCCCTCGGCCTAGGGAAAGACGTTCCGAAATCCGGAAATACCCGGAATCCGGAACGGTCTCGGTCCCAAGGTTTCCGGATGTTGGACATCACACCTGTATTAGCATACACAGAATCCTCAACTTTACTCCTGATAATTCTGTTCTGCTATTTTACCCAGCATCGATATGGTTGCCTGGTCGGTTTTCTCACCCTTTTTGAAAATGGGAACCACGGTCTCTTATTTCCAATTTAACAATCGCCCCATCATTCCCCATTTCCCTCCCAATATCAACATACGGTCAGTGACGGACAGCCGAAGACCCGTGCTCCATCCAGCCTGCGCCACACGATTGCGATACCTTGTGTAAGACAATGGGCCGTAGACTGCGGCCTCGCTGGGGGCGTACGATGTGCCCACCCGCCCAAAGAGGCCCCCGCACGTCCCGGGTTTAGGCGCCCAGAACCGGCACGTGAACGGTCCAAATGCCCTTTGACAGATCGCGTGCCCCCCCAGGAGAAGGGCACTCGCGGGCGGAGACTTGGGCTATTTGCCCCACTCCTGCCCAGTGAATGTCCGTCAAACGCCTACGCCTGGTAAAAGCAAGCGTAAGGCCTACTTTTACCAGCGTAGGAGCTTTAAAAGATAGAAAAATAACATTTTTATCAATAATTTTTATATTAAAAACCCCGTCCATTAATTTTTACCTCTATAAAAACATATTTAAAAAATTTAAAAAAAATAAAAGTTTTGTCTAAAGCATTTAATTAAATTAAATTTCAATGAATTTTAAATATGGGAAGTGTTTTTCTGATTTATTTGTGTGTTTTGGGGGAATTCCCATTCACAGAAACGGCGATCTGCGTACACCCGGGACCGACCATTACTGTTAATGGGGGATACGCCACTGGGATTGGTTGGTGCGGCCCATGTGATCCCAGGATGCACACTGGGACACATGGGCCCCCGCGCTGGGCTGCACAGCTAGGCCTCGGGCCTTGGAACGCGAGTTTCCATTCCTCCGGGACCACTGGGTACTTTCGTTACAAAATATTGCGGTCGGAGGCATCCGCCCGCAGGAAGCCTGCGACCACCATTTCTGGGCCAATATATACCCCCTCTCCACCCCACCCAAAACCACCAGATCTCCTGGGAGAGGCGAAAAAACAGAAAAAAATGCTCAGGCCAGTTTGGGGGAATGAATCTGGGAAAGTCCTCTCCGACCCACCTCGGCGATCGACACTAGTCGAGGAGATCACTCTGGCCTTGAATTCCCCGCAGTGCCTACCCTTCTGTCGGAGGTGATCTCCGCTCGAGATGGCAACCTGTTCCACACGTTCACTGCCCAAGAGCTCACAAACCTCACCCTCCCCTGTCTCTTAACTTCAGGCACTAAGTGTTGTGGGTACCAGGCCTACCCAACTGGCTAGCTGTACACATACTACATGTCTCGATCCGTCTTCCCCCAATGGTGTGCTCAAGTTGGCCCTGAGCCGCTGTTCTGGCCGTGTCTGGCTGTGGGGTTTAGATCATTCATCATGTGCTCCTCCACTCGGACAGAAGGATCAGCGGCAAAGTGCTCCATCTAGTGACCGCAGACAAACAGTCCAAAGTCACCCATTAATGTCGGCCTCTTCACACTCCAGGCCGGCCCCCCACCTCGCACCCTCAGTAAACTTCAGCTGATCCAAAATTCTGCTCTCCGTATCCTAACTTGAAAAAAATTCGTTCACGAGATGTGGGCGTCGCTGACCAGGCCGGCATTTATTGCCCATCCCTAATCGCCTTCGAGAAGGTGGTGGTGAGCCGCCTTCTTGAACCACTGTCCTGTCTCAATTACGCCAAGTCCCGCTCACCCGTCACCCCCTGTGCTCACTGCCCCGTGTCCTAACTCACACCGAGTCCCGCTCACCCGTCACCCCCTGTGCTCACTGCCCCGTGTCCTAACTCACACCGAGTCCCGCTCACCCATCACCCTCTGTGCTCGCTGCCCCGTGTCCTAACTCGCACCGAGTCCTGCTCACCCATCACCCCCTGTGCTCGCTGCCCCGTGTCCTAACTCGCACCAAGTCACGCTCACCCATCACCCCCTGTGCTCGCTGCCCCGTGTCCTAACTCGCACCGAGTCCTGCTCACCCATCACCCACTGTGCTCGCTGCCCCGTGTCCTAACTCGCACCGAGTCCCGCTCACCCATCACCCCCTGTGCTCGCTGCCCCGTGTCCTAACTCGCACCCAGTCCCGCTCACCCATCACCCCCTGTGCTCACTGCCCCGTATCCTAACTCGCACCAAGTCCCGCTCGCCCATCACCCCCTGTGTTCGCTAACTTACATTGGCTCCCGGTTAAGCAACGTCTCGATTTCAAAATTCTCATCCTGTTTTCAAATCCCTCCATGGCCCTCGCCCCTCCCTATCTCTGTAATCTCCTCCAGCCCCACAACTCCCTCCGAGATGTCTGTGCTCCTCTAATTCTGCTCTCCTGAGCATCCCTGATTATAATCGCTCCACCATCGGTGGCCGTGCCTTCTGTTGCCTGGGCCCCAAGCTCTGGAACTCCCTCCCTGAACCTCTCCGTCTCTCTAACTCTCTCTCCTCCTTCAAGATGCTCCTTAAAACCTCCCTCTTTGACCCAGCTTTTGGTCACCTGCCCTAATATCTCATGATGCCAGATTTTGTTCGATAATGCTCCTGTGAAGCGCCTTGGGATGTTTTACTATGTTAAAGGCGCTATATAAATACACGTTGTTGTAATAATGTAGCTAAGGTATATGTCAATGATTCTACGTGTTTACAGCACAGGTGAATAATTGGATATTTTTACCAGCTGGGCGGGAGCGAGATGATTTTTAAAGACTAGTTTGAGGAATGTAAATGATCATACCAATGCAATTGAGAACATGAAGGTATATTGTCAGGGAATTGTAGGAGTTGTAAGCTGCATTGTCCGCTTGCTACACCTCATACAGCTCCTCCTGTTTACGTGTGTAGTATGTCCCAGCATTGACAGCTCTTTGATGGACATAAACTTCATGACCAGGTTGATGAACGCTTTCACTTTGCATCTGGGTAACCTCATCAAATGTGGATTGAGAGCATTTCTGTACCCGTTCAGCGGACAGCGAGTTTTCATCTCTTTAGATTTGAGAGTCTATGAAAGCAACACACTTCACCCCCCACCCGGGGGTAATGTATTCATGAGATAATGTCAGCGAGGAACCTGATGGTGAGCTGTTAGCGTCGCCGTGATCTCGCCTCAAACTGATGGTAAATGCAGGATTTAGCGCCAGCGCGGCCTAACACGGAAATCCTGAAGTTGTGGTCTGTTATTCACCGCTCCGACACTGGCTGTGCTTTGGATCCACCGCCCCTCCCCCCCACCGCCCCCCCCCCCACCCACACCGCCTCCCCCTATCATTCTCCCCCCACCCACACCGCCTCCCCCTCCCCTCCCCACACCGCCTCCCCCCCACCGCCCCTCCCCCCCCCCACACCGCCTCCCCCCCACCGCCCCTCCCCCCCCCCACACCGCCTCCCCCTACCATTGTCCCCCCACCCCCACACCGCCTCCCCCTACCATTGTCCCCCCCCCCTACACCGCCTCCCCCTACCATTGTCCCCCCCCCCCCACACCACCTCCCCCTACCATTCTCCCCCCCCCACACCGCCTCCCCCCCACCGCCCCTCCCCCCCCCACACCGCCTCCCCCTACCATTGTCCCCCCCCCCCACACCGCCTCCCCCTACCATTCTCCCCCCACCCACACCGCCTCCCCCCCACCGCCCCTCCCCCCCCCACACCGCCTCCCCCTACCATTCTCCCCCCCCCACACCGCCTCCCCCTACCATTCTCCCCCCCACCCACACCGCCTCCCCCTACCATTCTCCCCCCCACCCACACCGCCTCCCCCCCACCGCCCCTCCCCCCCCCACACCGCCTCCCCCTACCATTCTCCCCCCCCCACACCGCCTCCCCCTACCATTCTCCCCCCCACCCACACCGCCTCCCCCTACCATTCTCCCCCCCACCCACACCGCCTCCCCCTACCATTCTCCCCCCCCCACACCGCCTCCCCCTACCATTCTCCCCCCCACCCACACCGCCTCCCCCTACCATTCTCCCCCCCCCCCACACCGCCTCCCCCCCACCACCCCTCCCCCCCCCACACCGCCTCCCCCTACCATTCTCCCCCCCCCACACCGCCTCCCCCTACCATTCTCCCCCCCCCACACCGCCTCCCCCTACCATTCTCCCCCCCACCCACACCGCCTCCCCCTACCATTCTCCCCCCCCCACACCGCCTCCCCCTACCATTCTCCCCCCCACCCACACCGCCTCCCCCTACCATTCTCCCCCCCCCCACACCGCCTCCCCCTACCATTCTCCCCCCCCCCACACCGCCTCCCCCCCACCACCCCTCCCCCCCCACACACCGCCTCCCCCCCACCGCCCCTCCCCTCCCCACACCGCCTCCCCCTACCATTCTCCCCCCCCCCACACCGCCTCCCCCTACCATTCTCCCCCCCCCACACCGCCTCCCCCTACCATTCTCCCCCCCACCCACACCGCCTCCCCCTACCATTCTCCCCCCCCCCACACCGCCTCCCCCCCACCACCCCTCCCCCCCCCCACACCGCCTCCCCCCCACCACCCCTCCCCCCCCCACACCACCTCCCCCCCACCGCCCCTCCCCTCCCCACACCGCCTCCCCCTACCATTCTCCCCCCCCACACCGCCTCCCCCTACCATTCTCCCCCCCCCACACCGCCTCCCCCTACCATTCTCCCCCCCCCCACACCGCCTCCCCCCCCCCGCCCCCCCCCGCACACACACAGCCGGCAATCAGGGAAATCACCGATCTGACAAAAACGTCCCCTTTTCCAAACAAATATCACTATTAGAAACCCTATAAACACTCAGACCCATTTAAATGAGGCGTAACTGTTTTTTTTTAACAGCGATCTGAGTAATATCTACTGATAAAACCCTTCCTGCTCTGAAAAATAACAATTTTATAATGGTGGCATGTCACATTTCTCCATTAAGTTAAAAATTAGCTTTTAAAATGAATTTAAAAAATTGGTTTTTTTAAGTTTCTGCATGATATTTCAGCTTCCACCTTAACCCCATGTGCACTTCTCAATCTTCATTTCACTCTCTGTGAATGTTTTAAAAGTGATTATTAGTGCTTTCTATTTCCTGGTTTTCTGACTCGAGAATTCTGCAATGTGATTGGGCAGCTTGTTGCTGGGATTCCCACCAAACTACGCCGATTTGAATTACACGCCGGAAAAGCCGAGCTTCCCGCCAGAGATCGCGAGACCTTTGTGGGAAGCTTTGTCCGGGGCCAGCGGCAAGTGCTTTAGCTTCACTGCTGACTGCCAATTACGGGCCAATAGTTTGTTTTATGTGCAGTTAATTCAGAGTCTAGCTCCCAATTTAGTCAAATGTTCATAAAAAAAGACTTGCATTTATATAGCACCTTTCACGACCATTGAATTCGAAGCGCTTTACAGCCAATGAAGTACTTTGTGAAGTGCAGTCACTGTTGTAATGTGGGAAGTGCGGCAGTCAATTTGCGCACAGCAAGCTCCCACAAGCAGCAATGTGATAAATGACCAGGTAATCTGTTGGATAAATATTGGCCCCAGGACACTGGGGATAACTCCCCTGCTCTTCTTCAAAATAGTGCCGTGGGATCTTTTACGCCCACCTGAGAGCAGACAGGGCCTCGGTTTAACGTCTCATCCGAAAGATGGCACCTCCAACAGTGCAGCACTCCCTCAGCACTGCACTGGGAGTGTCAGCCTGGATTAAACTCAAATCCCTGGAGTGGGGCTTGAACTCACAACCTTCTGACTCAGAGGCGAGAGTGCTGCCCACTGAGCCACGGCTGACACTCAACAAAGATAACAAATCTCAGAATTGGACTAGGTTGATGATGGCAGGCTGTTGGCAAAGCAGACAACTGGACAAGGTCTGTACAGACAGCTACAACATTTCAGTAGCGACCCACACATGACATGGTAGGGTTTGGCAAGCTGCATCTACGGCAAGGTTTGGTGCCAGATTTGAGGGCCTGATCTTCGAACACACTCTTCCTCAGGCGGCTGAAGGCTGCGCTGGTGCACTGGAGGCGGTGTTGAACCTTATCGTCAATGTCTGCCCTCGCTGATAATAGGCTCCTGAGCTCATGGTCTACAGGGCTGTAGTTATCCCCCCCTGCTGTATGGCTCAGAGACGTCGACCATATACAGCAGACACCTCAAATTGCTGGAGAAATACCACCAGCGATGTCTCCACAAGATCCTGCAAATCCCCTGGGACGACAGACGGACCAACGTTAGTATTCTCGATCAGGCCAACATCCCCAGCATCGAAGCACTGACCACACTCAACCAGCTCCGTTGGGCGGCCCACATTGTCCACATGCCTGACACCAGACTCCCAAAGCAAGCGCTCTACTCGGAACTCCTACACGGCAAGGGAGCCCCAGGTGGGCAGAGGGAACATTTCAAAAGACACCCTCAAAGCCTCCCTGATAAAGTGCAACATCCCCACCGACACCTGGGAGTCCCTGGCCAAAGACCGCCCAAAATGGAGGAAGAGCATCCGGGAGGGCGCTGAGCACCTCGAGTCTCGTTGCCGAGAGCATGCAGAAACCAAGCGCAGGCAGCGGAAGGAGCGTGCGGCAAACCAGTCCCACCCACCCTTTCCATCAACCACTGTCTGTCCCACCTGTGACAGAGACTGTAATTCCTGTATTGGACTGTTCAGCCACCTGAGAACTCACTTTCAGAGTGGAAGCAAGTCTTCCTCGATCTCGAGGGACTGCCTATGATTGCTATGGCAAGGATTAAACTAGCAGAGCATGTGGTGTGGATCGGAAACAACATATTGACAAGCGTGCTGCAAACCCTGGGGACTGATTGGTCCAATGTGTCAAGTCAGACTGGACTGCAATTTACAAACCACAACCCTGTCTGGAACTGGCTCCAAGATTTCTCGATGGATTTTCACTCCCTCCACCTATAAATAAAACTCACATTTCGGAATTTTTCCTCCATCTCTTCACAGAGAACTCCCGACGAAACAAGTTAATTTCAGTCATGGCATTGTGGGACTGGCCAATGTAATCTATTTGCTTCAAGGGCTCTTTGCTTAAGAATTCATTGCAACACATTGCTATTAAGAACTAGTTGGTTTATTAACAAAGGTTTAACAATCACACTACACATTACTTCATCCACCAGGCTCACAATCACCTGCCCCACCGTGGATCCCCCGAACCCAACTGGCTGGGGTTTTATTGAGTCTTGTGAACATCACGTGACTGGCTAAGCCACTCCCAATGCGACGGCTCCACAAACCTGTGAGCATCCTCACAGCTGCACACATTACACACATCGCGACCGTGGACACATTAAAAGGGTATTTGGGAGCAAGGCTCGGGCAGCAACTTTTGACTTTCTTTCCTTTGTTAATAGGCACCTTCTTGAGAGAGGAGAAAGGAAAGAAACGAAACACTTAAGATTTCTGTAATTTTATATTTTCCCTATTTCCAGCACCCTATCGCCTTAAACCAAATAACTGACTCAGACAGCTGGGCGATGTTGTCTGAGGAAATGTAATCAATAACAATAGAAATGCTCTCATTTCCATCACTCACAGACTATCTTTGTACATCTTCTGCAGTCACACCAATTAAATAGAGTGGTAGAACTCCAGTTTTCTTTGTCAATTAATCTTCATACACAGCAAACAGAACCACACTTTCATCATCATCACAGGCAGTCCCTCGGAATCGAGGAAGACTTGCTCCCACTCTAAAAGTGAGTTCTCAGGTGACTGAACAGTCCAATATGGGAATTACAGTCTCTGTCACAGGTGGGACAGACAGTGGTTGAGGGAAAGGGTGGGTGGGGAGTCTGGTTTGCCGCACGCTCCTTCCGCTGCCTGCGCTTGGTTTTCTACATGCTCTCGGCGACGAGACTCGAGGTGCTCAGCGCCCTCCCGGATGCTCTTCCTCCACTTAGGGCGGTCTTTGGCCAGGGACTCCCAGGTGTCCTTTCAGTGACTAAATGAAGAACAAGTCCCACATTGTGTGGCAGGTGTGACCTGGGATGTTCCGCTGAGCAATTCAGACAGGACTGAACCCGCACTGGACGAACCCCCAGCAGCTTGTACAGGGAAGGAAAGTAAAGTTGCATGAATAAAAGGGCAATTTCAAATAGGTACAGGACCGACCTCTCTGGTCCGGGATTCTCTGGTCCGGAAACATCCGTGGTTCGGCTTCGGCATTGGTTTCCCGCGCTTCCTGGCTGGCGGGGATCAGTGCGCGACTGCCGCTTTGCGTGGTTGGTGTCCCGCGTTTCCCCCGCTTACACGGAGAGCGAGCGAGCGAGGCCCGAGTCTCGCAGCGCGAGCGTAGCGTAGGATAGGGTAGGCGTTCAGGAGCCCGGGCAGGTACCGCTATGCCTAGGCTGAGGCGTGACCTCCCGCGGTTCGGAAAATTCTCTGTTCCGGCACCGGTCAGGTCCCGAGGGTGCCGGACCAGGGAGATACAACCGGTACGCTGGAAGCAAAACACTGCGGATGCTGGAATCTGAAATAGAAACAGAGAATGCTGAAAATCTCAGCGGGTCAGGCAGCGTCTGAGGAGAGAGAAACAGAGTTACCGGAGATTTCCAGCATTCTTTGTTTTTATTGCACATTGGAAGGGCTTGCAACTTCAAACCTTTCTAAAAGATCACTTTATAGTTTTTGAGCATTTAAAGCGATAAAATAAACACTCAAATGACAGGATTTGCAGTTGACAGTGTCGGGTCCCGAGGATGGTAGGCCAGGCAGGTCCAACCTGTTTATGTAGACGGCATTGTTTGACGAGTGACTTCTCAGCCTCAACATTATTTCACCATTTCAATTACTCAGATTTACACATTTGGAGACACAGACTGCCAGCTGTGGCACATTTATAAGAATTAGGAGCAGGAGTCGGCCATTCGGCCCCTCGAGCCTGCCCGATCCCCATAGCCGCGATATATTTCGCGCCTGCTGCAAATCCAAATGCACCACATCCACTGTTCCCCCCCCCCTCATCTATTCTGGTCGCTACAACCTCAAAAAACTCTAACAGATTCGTCAAACATGATTTTCCTTTCATAAATCCATGTTGACTCTGCCCAATCCTATTATTGGCCCAGAAATCCCAGCCTCCCTGGGTGTGTATGGAGTGTGTACTGACCCGGGGAGGCATCGCAAAAACCGGTTTTCAGCGCACAATGCTTTTCCGATCCGTCACGCTGGAGCTTGACAGATCTCATGTATATCAGGAGCAAGGACATTTGCATGGGCAAGATTGCGGGATTTACCTATATCTTGCCCAGCAAATGTCCTCAAAACACTTGCGCCTGATAAAAGCATAGCCTACTTTTACAAACGTAAGAGTTTAAAAACATACAAAAATATAATTTAAATCAAATTTAAAAAACACATATTATTTTTAAAAACCCTGCCCACTACGTTACATTTATTTTTAACCATAATTAAATAAACTTTTTAAAAACTCGGAAAAAAAAATCTCAGATTTATTAACTTTAATTTCAATTAATTTTAATTATGTGAGGAGTGTTTTTTAAAAATTTTATTATGATGTTTAGTGCCTTTGGGTTTTTTCCTCATTAATAGCAATGAGAACGGGTAGATACGGAGTTCCCGTTGCTATTAATGAGAAAGCTGTGGAATACTGTACCTGATTGGTTGAGCTGTCACACGTGACTGCACCTTCTCCGTGGGAACCTGGAGGACGGGAGCGCGCTCCGCAGCGCGGGAAGAGAAGGCCCCCCTCCCACCGGAATCCCGGCCCACCGGCTACATTCGTGGAAATGTTTCAGGTCGGAGGTAATTGCACGCGGGAAGCCTCCGACCCCAATTTCAGGGCCATTATTTTTTTAAGTGTCCTGTTACCACTTCCTTAATAATAGATTCCAGCTTTTTCCCCGACAACTGATGTCAGGCTAACTGGTCTGTAGCTCCCCATTTTCTCTCTCCCTTCTTTCTTAAATAGCGGGGTTACTTTTGCTACCTTCCAATCTGCAGGAACCATGGAATTTTGGAAGATGACAATCAATGCATCCACTAACTCTGTAGTTTCCTCTTTCAAAACCCTAGCATGTAGGCCATCGGGTCCAGGGGATTTGTCCTTTAGTTCACCACTATTTGCAGAATGTTTTTTGTGTCTTCATCCATGAAGACAGACACAAATTGTTTAATCCCTCTGCCATTTCCTTATTCCCATTATAATTTCTCCTGTCTCTGCCTGTAAGGGACCCACGTTTACTTTTCCTAATCTCTTCCTTTTTACATACCTATACAAGCTTTTACAATCTGTTTTTATGTCTTTCGCTAGTTTGCTCTCATATTCTATTTTCTTTTTCTATCAATTTCTTGGTCCTCCTTTGCTGAATTCTAAAATCCTCCCAATCCTCGGGCTTACTGCTCTTTTGACAACATTATAAGCCTCTTCCTTTAATCTAATACGATTATTAACTTCTCCTGTAAGTAGCACAGTTTGTGTTGGTGCCTCTGATCTTTCTTAAGCTAAATACCCACTGTCAAAGCCTGCTTAAGAAGGTATTGACTGGTGACCATGTGTTTTGCCACTACAAGAGAGGGCTGCATCTTCAACAGATAATCTGCACTTAGAATCAGAGAATAGTACCGCACAGGAGGAGGCCACACGGCTCATCGAATCTGCGCCCGCTCTTTCGACAAGCAACCCAGTCAGTCCCCCTCCCCCGCTCTTTCCCCATATCCCGGCAATTCTTTCTCCTTCAAGTATTTATCCAATTCCCTTTTGAAGGCGACTATTGAATCTGTATCCACCGCCCTATCAGGCAGCACGTCCCAAATCCTCACCACTCATTGGGTAAAAAGGTTTCTCATGTCGCCTCGGGTTCTTTTGCCAGATTCAGTCCGAATCCTAAAGTGAGGATTTTGCAACAGTTTTACCAAATTAGAAAATAAAAAGCCTTACTTTATTCACGCATTCAGCAGCTGCACGGGTTACACTGAATAATCCTGCATGTGCCATGCAGCGGTAAGCTCGAGCAAATAGGCTGTCGGGGTGTATCCATAGAACAATTGAGTAAAACACGAGGCGTACTGTTTTGTCCTTGTAGAAGGCCTTAGTCAGGCCGCACTTGGAATACTGGGTCCAGTTTTGGTCTCCTCACAGGGTGGGTGATATTGAGGCTCTGGAGAGGGTGCAGAAGAGGGGCCACTGGACTAATTCCAAGTCTAAAGCATCTTAGTTATCAAGATAGGCTAAAAGAGTTGGGACCCTTTACCTTAGAGCAGCGGAGACTTAGCGGGGATCTGATTGAGGTTTATAAGATACTGAAGGGACTAGACGGTGTTCCAGCTGACCGTTTATTTCAACTAAACAGGTTAGGCAGGACCAGGAGCACAAATTTAAGTTGTACAGGGCTAGATCGAGGTTAGAGTTCAGGAGGTGGTTCTTTACCCAGAGACCCCTGGAACAAGCTGCCCTCCCATGTGGTGGACGCGGTCTCGCTGAACTCCTTCCAGCAAAAGCTGGATTTGTTTCTGGCTGTGGTGGAGATGAACTCTTACACAGGGTCGGTACTGCAGGGAGTTTAATGGCCAGGGTGATCTCCTGGACTAGTTTCGATCGCCTGGATGGGTCGGAGAGGAATTTCCCAGATTTTTTTCCCAAATTGGCCTGGGTTTTTTATCTGTTTTTTTGCCTCTACCAGGAGATCGCTCAGTCACAGGGTTTGGGGCGGGGTGGAGAGCGTGTATGTTGTGATAAACGAGGTACCTGTCCGTCATATGTTCGTAAGACATAGTTGTCATTTCTGAATAATTTTATGACTAAGGCGATTGGCAGAAGAACCAAAGGCGACTTGAGGGAAAATGTTTTTACGCAGCGCGTGGTTAGGATCTGGAATGCACGGCCTGAGAGGGTGGTGGAGGCAGACTCAATCCGGGCTTTCAAAAGCGAATTGGATAAGTACCTGAAATAAAAAGATTTGCAGGGCTACGGGGAAAGGGCGGGGGAGGGGGACTGGCTGAGGGGCTCCTGCAGAGAGCCAGCATGGACTCGATGGGCCGAATGGCCTCCTTCTGTGCTGTAACCGTTCTGTGATTCTATGAAGAGATAATGAAGGGTTAACTGTAAACAAGGTCGCAGAAATTTGCTGCTGTTGAAACTAATTGAGCAAAGCAGCAATTTTTCACATCATAGACGCTGCTGGAATTCACCGGTCCCAGGTTTGTTATATATAAACAAACACGGCCGGGAACAATGGCATTTTTATTATCCAATCTTGCTTTTTTTTTTACTGTGTGCTGTGTAGAGGGAATAATCAGAATATTTAGTGTGTTTGTGTGTGTGCAATAACTCAGGTGAATACTGTGAGCCTTTAGCTCTCGCCGAGTGGCTCAGTGGGCAGCACTCTCGTCTCTGAATCAGGAGGTTGTGGGTTCAAGTCCCACTCCAGGAGAGTGCTGCACTGTCACGACGTCCCAAAGCACTTTACAGCCAATGAAGTACTTTTGGAGTGCAGTCACTATTGTAATGTAGGAAACGCAGCAGCCAATTTGCACACAGCAATGTGATAATGACCAGATAATCTGTTTTAGTGATGTTGATTGAGGGAAAAATATTGGCCCCAGGACACCGGGGAGAACTCCCCTGCTCTTCTTCCAAATAGTGCATTGGGATCTTTTACGTCCACCTGAGAGCAGACGGGGCCTCGGTTTAATGTCTCATCTGAAAGACGGTGTTATGTATGTAAACATTGTAACTGTGTAAGACTTGCCACCAGAGGGCGCAACTGTTGGAGGCCCAAGGGTCACCTGCACACCTCGTGCAAGGCAGTATAAAAGGTTGTCTGCCATGCTGCTTAGGCACTCTGGAGTTGTATTAAAGAGACTAAGGTCACATCAGTTTTAGCTCACAGTACTCAGTCTTGTAGAGTTCTTCCATACGTAATAGACGACACCTCCGATAGTGTAGCACTCCCTCACCGACAGTGTCACACTCTCTCAGTACTGCCTCTCCAACAGTGCGGCGCTCCCTCAGTACTGCCTCTCCGACAGTGCGGCGCTCCCTCAGTACTGCCTCTCCAACAGTGCGGCGCTCCCTCAGTACTGCCTCTCCGACAGTGCGCCGCTCCCTCAGTACTGCCTCTCCGACAGTGTGGCGCTCCCTCAGTACTGCCTCTCCAACAGTGTGGCGCTCCCTCAGTACTGCCTCTCCAACAGTGCGGCGCTCCCTCAGTACTGCCCCTCCGACAGTGCGGCGCTCTCTCAGTACTGCCCCTCCGACAGTGCGGCGCTCTCTCAGCACTGCCCCTCCGACAGTGCGGCGCTCCCTCAGTACTGCCCCTCCGACAGTGCGGCGCTCTCTCAGCACTGCCCCTCCGACAGTGCGGCGCTCCCTCAGCACTGCCCCTCCGACAGTGCGGCGCTCTCTCAGTACTGCACTGGGAGTGTCAGCCTAAATTTTTGTGCTCAAGTCCCTGGAGTGGGACTCTGAACCCACGACCTTCTGACTGAGAGATGAGGGTGCTGCCCACTGGGCCACAACTGTGAGCAATTGGATGGTGTAAACATGAGCCCACTAGGAACTAGCTGGTGACGGCCCCAACTCTGATCGTGTGGGACTCTTGACAGCGAGTGGAGAGGTTGGAGATCATCAGCCTTGCAGCACATGAAGGGTTAAATATTATGCTCAGCGAAGCAACTTTCAACAGCATCAAAATGCAAATACTAAAATATGCGCAATTCAATTTTGCTACTATTTTTGGAGTTCATCGTTTCACGAGGCACTTGTATGTTCCGTGGAAAGACTTGTAAATGTAGTTGTACGTGCATTTATCAGTGAAACGCAGCCGCTACCTCACAGTGATCACTTCACACTGCCTAGTGGTTTGGAAAATTGCAATATAATTCAGAGCCGCCCTCTGGATGTTGCAATTTATTATCACTATTTTGTTTTATTTCTTTTACATGGGCAGAGGTCGGCCCCTTCGGAGCCGTCTGGGTCATGCTCACAAAACACACGCAGCCCCATTATTGTTCATTCCCCCACAAGGGAAAGGCCCATTGACCAACCCCAGCACCACGTTTGCTGTGGCTGCCACTGCAGACAATCAATTGCGGTGATGGTGTGTTCTATTATTTATAGATTTACATCCGTCCTATTAAACTGGATTTACCAGACCAATGTGTCCAGCAGCTCTCCAACCCATTGATCAGGCTGGAACTCTAGCCAATATAAAAATATAACCAATAAATATCTGAGCGCAGCACCTACATTGGGAGGTGGCAGAAGAGCCCATATAAAAGACTAAATATAATCCAAATTCAAGAAATATAAGGGGGGGTTGGTGGGGGGGAACTGGGTCACGCCCCATTTGGGGATGGCAACAGTTGCGAGGCGGGGGTTCCTGCGCCAGGCACGGAGGTCCCGCCCCGCTCGCGATATTGGGGTTACCATCCCCGGGAGGAAGTGGAGCCCCTCCGACAGTGTGGCACTCCCTCAGTACTGCCCCTCCGACATAACGCCGCTGCCTCAGTACTGCCCCTCCGACAGTGCGGCACTCCCTCAGTACTGCCCCTCCGACAGTGCGGCACTCCCTCAGTACTGCCCCTCCGACAGTGCGGCGCTCCCTCAGTACCTCCCCCTCCGACAGTGCGGCGCTCCCTCAGTATTGCCCCTCCGACAGTGCAGCACTCCCTCAGTACTGCCCCTCCGACAGTGCGGCGCTCCCTCAGTACCTCCCCCTCCGACAGTGCGGCGCTCCCTCAGTACCGCCTCCTCCGACAGTGCGGCACTCCCTCACTACTGTCCCTCCATCAGTGCGGTGCTCCCTCAGTACTGCCCCTCCGACAGTGCGGCGCTCCCTCAGTACTGCCCCTCCGACAGTGCGGCGCTCCCTCAGTACTGCCCCTCCGACAGTGCGGCGCTCCCTCAGTACTGCCCCTCCGACAGTGCGGCGCTCCCTCAGTATTGCTCCTCCGATAGTGCTGCACTCCCTCAGTACTGCCCCTCTGACAGAGCGGCGCTCCCTCAGCACTGCCCCTCCGACACTGCGGCACTCCCCCAGCACTGCCCCTCCGACAGTGCGGCACTCCCTCAGTACTGCCCCTCCGACAGTGCAACACTCCCTCAGCACTGCCCCTCTGACAGTGCGGCACTCCCCCAGTACTGCTCCTCCGACAGGAGCGGGACGGACGTACTGGGCGAGGGGGCACAGCGCTATGCACTGGGACGCGGAACGCTGCCACGTAGAAGGAGCCTTCGTCCCTCATTAAAGGGGAGGGCCAAGCTGCCGACTCTGCGGGACCCTACCTGGATCACTGGGGAGCGGGGTCCCAGATCGTGGCACGGACCCCACGACCCACGCTGCAACGGGGCGCGACCAGTGAGTCAGACGATTGTATTTTGTGTGAGCGCCACCTCCCCTTCAACTCTCGCCCCCGCGAGCGGCCAGCAGCCCCGTACGCGATCGTTGTCCCCACCATCGCTCGCCGCAGCTGCAGGGGCTGCTCCTGAATTTTTGCTCCGGAGCGAAAATGGGGTCGTTGCACACGGTGATGACGTTGCAGAATTTAGCCGGCGCCGTTAACGGCGCCATGCCCGGGTAAACGCCGTTTACGCACCCCGGGGCACTAACGGGAATCGCAAACGACCCCAATTTCTCCCCCCATACACTTATCTCAGACACTCATGCTACGTAAATCTGAAACTCATTTTTCTTGATAAACTATCAGATTGTTGGAGCAGTAAAGTATTGCCGGAGGCTGCCAAGTGAGAATAGCAATTCCAATACTGTGGGTGCAGACTAGCCCAGGTTCTGCGATGGGTAATGTGGGTGTTATTGCCGCTCTGAAACTGACCGCATGCGCGTCTAAACACGGAAATCCTGAAGTTGGAGTCAGTCAATCACTGCTCCGACACTGGTTGCACTGTTAACGGAGGTTCAGCGAATGTTTGGGGCGGAGGAGCAGCGAATGAGGATACGGGGCCCAGGAGAGGCGAGGGCCCAGGGGCAGCACGGGCCCAGCCCACACTGTGATATGTGTGCGCACTCGGTCTGTGCAGCAGAGCTGGTCTCCAGTCGTCCTGGTTAACCCTTGCCACTGGACCAAGACCTCGCTCTGTCAAGCCCGTGTGGTGGCTGGTGTACAACGGCCACCCCATGTTAAAAAAATCCACCCACAGGCATCTTCCACCCCCTCAACTGGAGTTCAGGACTGGAACATCGGGTCCTTCATTGAAACATCTGTGAACTCATGTGGAAGCAAGTCATCCTCGTTCGAGGGACCGCCTGTGATGATGAATTCCCCTCCACCCATAGCCGGCAATCAGTGAAATCAGGGAAATGGACGAAACTGTGAGCTTTTCCGCGGTAACATCGCTGTTAAACACCCCATTAAATGTTAAGCCTTTGTTTGTTTCGGTGTAACTGGGATTTTAACAGCATATTAACTGAACAATTGTTCTGGCCCTGAAAAGCTATTTTACATATCTGGCATGTTAAATTTCTCCATTGTGATAAAAATTACGAAAAATGTTGTTTGTTCATGATATTTCAGCTCTACCACATTTTTATTTTGCTCTGTGGAACATTTTTTTTTAAAGTCCAGGGAATCAGTGCTTTTTATTTCCTGGTTTGCTGTCTCTGAAAATTCTGCAGTGTGATTATCTGCTTTAGCTACAGCTTCATGGCATTGGTCGTGAACCTTCAGAGAATGATGCACCACAATACCCAGATCTTTCTCTGTCATCACTGGCTTCAGTTCTCTCCCCTGTAGGGATCAGACCTACCCACATTCACAACACTACATTTTTCCAAACACATGCCCATTCCCCCAACACAATGAGATCTGCTGGCAGTAGTTGAGCATCCTCTATATCCCTAACTCTCCCATAACAGTGGCTCAGTGGGCAGCACCCTCACCTCTGAGTCAGAAAGTTGTGGGTTCAAGTCCCACTCCAGAGACTTGAGCACAAAAATCTAGGCTGACACTCCCAGTGCAGTGCTGAGGGAGTGCCACACTGTCGGAGGTGCTGTCTTTCGGATGAGACATTAAACCGAGGCCCCTTCTGCTCTCTCAGGTGGACGTAAAAGATCCCATGGCATTATTTTGAAGAAGAGCAGGGGGAGTTCTCTCCGGTGTCCTGGGGCCAATATTTATCCCTCAATCAATATCACTAAAACAGATTATTTGGGTCATTATCACATTGCTGTGTGTGGGAGCTTGCTGTGTGCAAGTTGGCTGCTGCGTTTCCCACATTACAACAGTGACTGCACTCCAAAAAGTACTTCATTGGCTGTAAAGCGCTTGGCAATGTCGTGATAGGCACTATATCAATGCAAATTTCTTTTTCTGTAGCTTGATATCACCTGCAAACGTGCAGATCCTTCCCACCAACACTTACATCTTTGTCATTACTGAAGTTAACGGGCCGAGAATCCCGTCCTCGCCGGGTGTGTACGGAGTGCGTACAGACACGGCGAGGACTCGCTAATGCCGGTTCTCGGGGCGCGATGAGCATGCGCCGAAAACTGGCTTTTCCGATCTGTCAATATTTCTCCGGACAGATCCTCCGCATCCCCGGGAGAAGGACATCCTCGCGGGAGAGATCGGGCTATTTGCCCAACTCATGCCCAGCGAATGTCCTTCAAACTCTTACACCTGGTGAAAGCAGGCGCACAGCGTACTTTTACCAGCGTAACACTTTTAAAACATGTAAAAATTAAACACTCATTTTTGTATTCAAAACCCTGTCCATTAAAGTAAGTTTATTTTTAACCCTATTAAAACACATTAAAAAAACATTCTAAAAACGTTTTTTTTTCTAAAACATTTAATTTCATTTAATTTGAAATATGTGAGGTGTTTGATTGATTTATTGTGCTGTGTTTGGGTGTTTTAGGGGTTTTCTCATTGACAGTAATGGGAGTCCCTACAAACACAGCTCCCATGTTTATCAATGAGAATACTGCGCGGTGATTGGTGGTCCAGGCCCACGTGACTCCAGCATGTCCGTACGTACCTGAAAGGCATCTCCCCGTGCGCTGCGCAGCGAATCTCGGCCTCCGACCGGGATCCAAGTTCCTCCGGGACCACCAGGTACTTTCGTAGATTTTTTTCGGGTCAGTCCGACCGTAATTTCTCTCCCCCACTGCCGATATAGAGCAATGGTGCTAACTAACACCGATCCCTATGGGACTCTACCGATAACAGATTGCACATCATTCCACCTTGTGCTGAAACCCTTCTGGACGTTCTCCGATCGAGCGCGTCAACTTGTGCTGAAATGCACACAGTTCCTGCTGCCCTGGAATAAGTGGGAAGTGGGATAATACAGGTGGAAATGATTTGTGACCAGGGGGGGGGGGGGTCACAAAATTAAGTTGCATACGGCTAGATCTAGGTCAGAGGAGGTTCTTTTCCCAGAGAACAGTGGGCCTCTGGAACAGGCTGCCGTCTCGTGCGGAGAACGCTGATTGGCTGAATTCCTTCGAACGAGAGCTGGACCTGTTCCTGGCTGGGGCGGAGATCACCTCATACAGAAGGGTAGGCACTGCAGGGAATTCAAGGCCAGAGTGATCTCCTCGACTAGCTTCGTTCGCGTAGATGGGTCGGAGAGGAATTTCCCAGATTAATTTCCCTTAATTGGCCTAGGTTTTTATTTGGTTTTTTTGCTATCCCGGGAGACCACTTGGTTTCGGTCGGGGTGGAAAGAGTCTATCAAGGTACAGGTTGACCCTCCCTTATCCGGAACCCTGGGGACCTAGCCGGTTCTGGATAAGGGAGTTTTCCGGACGAGGGGTGGTCACGTTAAATTGGATGGTACAGGTACTGAGCAAGGGGATATCGGGGCTGGCTGGCTTGGGACTGGGAGTGCGGCAGGGTGATCATGGGGAGGGGGGCAGTGCATCGCAGGATCAGGCCAGCGATTGCGGAAGTCGGCAGCGAGGAAGGACTTCAATTTGTTCATGTCGGAGTTCTGCGCATGCGCCACCCGGTGGCCGGGAATGGTTCTGGACGAGGGGCGGTTCTGGATAAGGGAGTTCTGGATAAGGGAGGTTCAACCTGTACCGCAATTGTGTGGGACAGGCTGGATGGACCGCAGGGTCTTCACAAGTCTTCATTGTGCGTATGTTCATATTTTATATAGAAGCCTCACAACCAGCAGAGACAACAGGTTTTTCAGCATGAATTTGATTGGATTCAAACCTGGACTCGGGGAAATTGATGTGTGCTCAGCTGGCCTGTTAATATTATTTTACTGGCAAGTTGTAACCTGCATGAAAAACATCCACCTTTATTTTATCAGTGCACTTAATACTGACACTTGCTTTAATTATCATTATAATTGCAGCCTCCATTAAATTGCAATCTGACCCACAGACATTTTATAATTAATTGCTCAGCGCGTGGTAGAATGAACACCCACAGCCACAAGAAATACATTTGGATTCAAAAATGCTTTCTATTAACACAAACTGTCAGGGGGCAAATGATTGCAATGTGTTATACATTTTGCAGAATCACAGAAATTTACAGCACGGTAGGAGGCCATTCGGCCCATCGTGTCCGCGCCGGCTGACAAAGAGCTACCCAGCCTAATCCCACTTTCCAGCTCTCGGTCCGTAGCCCTGTAGGTTACGGCACTTCAGGTGCACATCCAAGTACTTTTTAAACGTGGTGAGGGTTTCTGCCTCTACCACCCTTTCAGGCCGTGAGTTCCAGACCCCCACCACCCTCTGGGTGAAAAACGTTCTCCTCAACTCCCCTCTAAACCTCCTACCAATTACTTTAAATCTATGCCCCCTGGTTATTGACCCCTCTGCTAAAGGGAAATAGGTCCGTCATATCTCAGCACCTCGTAATTTTATTCACCTCAATGAGGTCTCCCCTCAGCCTCCTCTGTTCCAAAGAAAACAAATCCAGCCTATCCAATCTTTCCTCATAGCTAACTTTTTCGGGGCACCTGTGATTTTTTTTAAACTGGTTCTCACCGCTGGAGCTCTTGGCGCGGTGAGAACATAAGGACATAAGAAATAGGAGCAGGAGTCGGTCGTTCGGCCCCTCGAGCCTGCTCCGCCATTCAGTAAGATCATGGCTGATCTGATCATGGGCTCAGCTCCACTTCCCCGCCCGCTCCATTTGCAGGATTTAGAATTTTTTTCAAAGGCTTGCAGGGAATGGATCATGATGGGGGCGGGCCTTAGGCTCAAAGCCAAGCTGACTGGCTGAGAATGGGTGGTTTGGCCCGTCCGCCGCTGTCAATCAACGTGGTGACATCACAGCGCGCGTGCGTCACCACGCTCTCGCCCCTCTGTTAAAGGGGAGAGATTCGATCGATTTTTAAATTTGCCCACTGGGCCAGCAGGGTGGGTTTCAGCCGGGCCAGCAGCCTGGCACCCAAGAGGGGGGGGGGGTGCCAGGCTGCCCGGCCGAACCCTGGGGCAGTATTTTGCCGGCCGATCGGCAGTAGGCCCTCCCCCTTAAGGGCCGCACTCAGTACGGAGATGGTGCACCGGCAGAGAAACCTGCCAGGGGCACCATACGGCAGGGGATTGACCTGTTGAGCTGAATATCGATTGTAAATATTATTTTATTGCTCAACATTGGCAGTGCAACTACTCAGGCGGGACCTGAATTTTGCTCGGGTCGGCCTGTTGACATCAAAGCGGCGGTCATTCGATTTTTAGGAATGGCCACCACAAACAGCATTGAGACCCTGAATTTCGGCCCATTCCAGTTTCGGCAACATCCTCGTAAATCTCCTCCGTACCCTCTCCAGTGCAATCACATCTTTCCTGTAATGTGGTGACCAGAACTGCACGCAGTACTCCAGCTGTGGCCTAACTAGTATTTTATACAGTTCAAGCATAACTCCCTTGCTCTTGCATTCTATGCCTCGGCTAATAAAGGCAAGTATCCCGCATGCTTTCCTAAACATCATATCTACCTGGCCTGCTACCTTCAGGGATCTGTGGACCTGCACTCCGAGGCCCCTTTGTTCCTCTACACTTCTCAGTGTCCTACCATTTATTGTGTATTCCCTTTCCTTGTTAGCCCTCCCCAAAATGCATTACCTCACACCTCTCTGGATTGAATTGTCGACCACATGGCCAATTTTTGTAATCATCTGCAAACTTTTTCATCATACCCCCGACATTTAAGTCTAAATCATTGATACATACCACAAAAAGCAAGGGACTCGGCACTGAGCCCTGCGGACCCCCACTGGAAACAGCCTTCCAGTCACAAAAACACCCATCGGCCATTACCCTCTGCTTCCTGTCTCTGAGCCAATTTTGGATCCACTTTGCCGTGGATCCCATGGGCTTTTACTTTTCCGACCAGTCTGCCATGTGGGACCTTATCAAAATCCACGTAGACTACGTCAAACTCGACTCCGAGGGACTGCCTCAGGAGAAGAGTTCCCCACTGATCCCAGTAATATCTAACCATAACCCCTGACCTTGCTCCCGGGACGCTCCCGCTTCCGGATCCCCGATGTCCCGTCACCTTCCCCTGGCTGTACCGGCACCGACCGGTAAGGGCACCGCACTCACCGAATCTCGCAGCGGCGGCGGCAAGGAGCCGGCGGCGCACACTCGATGATGTCAGCGCGCGGGTGGCGGCCGAGCGCGCAGCGGTCTATCTTGCTGCCGCCCCCACCGCCCAACCACATTTACCGTCAGCTCAGGAATCCGGCCGCCGCCGACGGTAAGGACTTCGCCACCTGTCTCCGACGGCAACGAGCGGCGTTTAAAAAAAGGTATTTCGACCCCGCAAACCCCGCCCTTTTTCTGTTCAGCGTGTTGCTGCACTGCCACAAAGCCACCGCACTGTTCTCTCTCGCCAACAATCCCATTGTGGGTACAGTTTCATCGCGCTGGAGCGATGTCAGCCAATCGTCACAAAGGACCACAAAGGAAGATTGGCCTGAGGGGTCACAGCTCACTGAATGCACACACTGGGCGGGGCTCCTCAACCCTCACACCACAAACACCCTCCGGCTATTCCTGGCCAATCTCAGCAAAGCAACGCCTCCATTTCAAAATTCTCATCCTTGTTTACAAATCCATCCATGGCCCTCGCCCCCTCCCTATCTCTGTAATCTCCTCCAGCCCCACAACCCCCCCCCCCCGAGAGCTCTGCCCTCCTCTAGTTCTGCCCTCTCGAGCATCCCTGATTATAATCGCTCCACCATCGGTGGCCGTGCCTTCTGATGCCTGGGCCCCAAGCTCTGGAATTCTCTCCCTAAATTACTTCTTTCCTGCTTTAAGACGCTCTTTAAAACCTCCCTCTTTGACCAAGCTTTTGGTCACCTGCCGTAATTTCTTCTCACGTGGCTCGGTGTGAAGTTTTGTTTTATAATCGCTCCTGTGGAGCACCTTGAGATGTTAAAGGCGCTATATAAATACAAGTTGTTGTTGTGGTGGAAGGATGGGGCGCAGGGAACCCGTTATGTACAACATCAGTATTGTCGGACTGGCAGGGCACCCCAGGCCCCCCCCCGATCACTTATACTGATCAGCCGATGTCGGGTCCCCAGCCACTGTCTGTGAGCCAAATGTAAAGGTGCCAGGAATTGTTCAGACCGGTGGTCCTCAGAGACTCACTGGAAGTGGGTTTTCCCAGAAGCTGGTCATGGTAAGCCCAGGAGCTTAACGTCTGCCTTGCACCCGGGGGCACGTAATTCAGGAGCCTGCAGCACCAATCGCATCGCTGCTCTTTAAGAGTATTGTTAGGTCTAAGGAAATTGGAAATGATCATGTGCAAGATAAAAAAATCACATCTGCAATGTTTTGAAGCTCTACCTGCGAGTTACTTCGTGCAAGATGAGACACAACCATTAATAAACAAACTTAGCCTCAACTCGCAAACGACAAAAGCAGGAAAATAAATAATGATTGCCAATAAACTATTCAGAAGAATGAGAGGTGATCTTATCGAAACGTATAAGATTATGAGGGGGCTTGACAAGGTGGATGCAGAGAGAATGTTTCCACTAATGGGGGAGACTAGAACTAGGGGGCATGATCTTAGAATAAGGGGCCGCCCATTTAAAAGAGAGATGAGGAGAAATTTCTTCTCTCAGAGGGTTGTAAATCTGTGGAATTCACTGCCCCAGAGAGCTGTGGAGGCTGGGACATTGAATAAATTTAAGACAGAAATAGACAGTTTCTTAACCAATAAGGGGTTAAGGGGGCAGGCAGAGAAGTGGGCCTGAGTCCATGATCAGATCAGCCATAATCGTATTGAATGGCGGTGCAGGCTCGAGGGGCCGTGTGGCTTACTCCTGCTCCTATTTCTTACGTTCTTATGTAATAAGAACATAAGAAATAGGAGTTAATGTATTTGCTTCGTGGGTTCTTTGCTTAAGAATTCATAGCAACACATTGCTATTAAGAACCTTTGGTTTATTAATAAAGGTTCAACAATCACACGACACATTACCAGTTCATCAACCAGGCTCACAACCACCTGCCCCATCGTGGATCCCCCGAAACCAACTGGCTGGGGTTTTATTGAGTCTTGTGAACAGCACGTGACTGGCTAAGCCACTCCCGACTCAACAGCTCTACAAACCTGTGAGCATGCTCACCGGGGCGTACATTACAGTACTGTTCCCCTAAACTCGATAAGGAACATGAGGAAGTCATTGGTCTTCCTGCCCATCAGTCGTGTAATTTCATTCGGAAAGAGAGATAAACTGAAATGAGTTAATAGTGTGTGCTCTCGCATAAACAGACCACAGATCGACCCTGAGTAAACGTTCTAAATCCAAAATTATTTATTCAATCATTGCTCGAGAGAAGTGTTTAACAAACATTAACACAATATATTTGCACCGAGTTAGACATGCTAAAAGTACCCATGGTTGGCTCATAAGGAAACGGCATTATATTAATTACAATTTTCAGTGCACACGGGGCAGCATCTGCAGACCCCCTGATCCACCCACATCATCGCCCTGCCCCACACCCCCATACATCACCCTGCCCCACACCCCCATACATCACCCATCACCCTGCCCCACACCCCCATACATCACCCTGCCCCACACCCCCATACATCGCCCTGCCCCACACCCCCATACATCACCCTGCCCCACACCCCCATACATCACCCTGCCCCACACCCCCATACATCACCCTGCCCCACACCCCCATACATCACCCATCGCCCTGCCCCACACCCCCATACATCACCCTGCCCCACACCCCCATACATCACCCTGCCCCACACCCCCATACATCGCCCTGCCCCACACCCCCATACATCACCCAGCCCCACACCCCCATACATCGCCCTGCCCCACACCCCCATACATCACCCATACCCTGCCCCACACCCCCATACATCACCCATCACCCTGCCCCACACCCCCATACATCACCCTGCCCCACACCCCCATACATCACCCTGCCCCACACCCCCATACATCGCCCTGCCCCACACCCCCATACATCACCCTGCCCCACACCCCCATACATCACCCATCGCCCTGCCCCACACCCCCATACATCACCCTGCCCCACACCCCCATACATCACCCTGCCCCACACCCCCATACATCGCCCTGCCCCACACCCCCATACATCGCCCTGCCCCACACCCCCATACATCACCCTGCCCCACACCCCCATACATCACCCATCACCCTGCCCCACACCCCCATCCATCACCCTGCCCCACACCCCCATACATCACCCATCACCCTGCCCCACACCCCCATACATCACCCTGCCCCACACCCCCATACATCACCCATCACCCTGCCCCACCCCATACATCATCCTGCCCCACACCCCCATACATCGCCCATACCCTGTCCCACACCCCCATACATCACCCATCGCCCTGCCCCACACCCCCATACATCACCCATCGCCCTGCCCCACACCCCCATACATCACCCATCACCCTGCCCCACACCCCCATACATCATCCTGCCCCACACCCCCATACATCACCCTGCCCCACACCCCCATACATCACCCATCACCCTGCCCCACCCCATACATCACCCTGCCCCACACCCCCATACATCACCCATCACCCTGCCCCACACCCCCATACATCACCCTGCCCCACACCCCCATACATCACCCATCACCCTGCCCCATACCCCCATACATCACCCTGCCCCACACCACCATACATCACCCTGCCCCACACCCCCATACATCACCCATCGCCTTGCCCCACACATCACCCTGCCCCACACCCCCATACATCACCCATCGCCTTGCCCCACACATCACCCTGTCCCACACCCCCATACATCACCCTGCCCCACACCCCCATACATCGCCCTTCCCCACACCCCAATACATCACCCATCGCCCTACCCCACACCCCCATACATCGCCCTTCCCCACACCCCCATACATCACCCATCGCCATGCCCCACACCCCCATACATCGCCCTTCCCCACACCCCCATACATCACCCATACCCTGCCCCACACCCCCATACATCGCCCTGCCCCACACCCCCATAGATCACCCTGCCCCACACCCCCATACATCGCCCTTCCCCACACCCCCATACATCACCCATACCCTGCCCCACACCCCCATACATCGCCCTGCCCCACACCCCCATAGATCACCCTGCCCCACACCCCCATACATCGCCCTTCCCCACACCCCCATACATCACCCATCGCCCTGCCCCACACCCCCATACATCACCCATCACCCTGCCCCACACCCCCATACATCACCCTGCCCCACACCCCCATACATCACCCATCACCCTGCCCCACACCCCCATACATCACCCTGCCCCACACCCCCATACATCACCCTGCCCCACACCCCCATACATCGCCCTGCCCCACACCCCCATAGATCACCCTGCCCCACACCCCCATACATCACCCTGCCCCACACCCCCATACATCACCCATCACCCTGCCCCACACCCCCATCCATCACCCTGCCCCACACCCCCATACATCACCCATCGCCCTGCCCCACACCCCCATACATCACCCATCACCCTGCCCCACACCCCCATCCATCACCCTGCCCCACACCCCCATACATCACCCATCGCCCTGCCCCACACCCCCATACATCACCCATCGCCCTGCCCCACACCCCCATACATCACCCATCGCCCTGCCCCACACCCCCATACATCACCCATCACCCTGCCCCACACCCCCATCCATCGCCCATCGCCCTGCCCCACACCCCCATACATCACCCATCGCCCTGCCCCACACCCCCATACATCACCCATCGCCCTGCCCCACACCCCCATACATCACCCATCGCCCTGCCCCACACCCCCATACATCACCCATCGCCCTGCCCCACACCCCCATACATCACCCTGCCCCACACCCCCATACATCATCCTGCCCCACACCCCCATACATCGCCCATACCCTGTCCCACACCCCCATACATCACCCATCGCCCTGCCCCACACTCCCATACATCACCCATCGCCCTGCCCCACACCCCCATACATCACCCATCACCCTGCCGCACACCCCCATACATCACCCTGCCCCACACCCCCATACATCACCCATCACCCTGCCCCACCCCATACATCACCCTGCCCCACACCCCCATACATCACCCTGCCCCACACCCCCATACATCACCCATCACCCTGCCCCACCCCATACATCACCCTGCCCCACACCCCCATACATCATCCTGCCCCACACCCCCATACATCACCCTGCCCCACACCCCCATACATCACCCATCACCCTGCCCCACCCCATACATCACCCTGCCCCACACCCCCATACATCACCCATCACCCTGCCCCACACCCCCATACATCACCCATCACCTTGCCCCACACATCACCCTGTCTCACACCCCCATACATCACCCTGCCCCACACCCCCATACATCACCCTGCCCCACACCCCCATACATCACCCATCACCCTGCCCCACACCCCCATCGCCTTGCCCCACACATCACCCTGCCGCACACCCCCATACATCACCCTGCCCCACACCCCCATACATCACCCTGCCCCACACCCCCATACATCACCCATCACCTTGCCCCACACATCACCCTGTCTCACACCCCCATACATCACCCTGCCCCACACCCCCATACATCACCCTGCCCCACACCCCCATACATCACCCATCACCCTGCCCCACACCCCCATCGCCTTGCCCCACACATCACCCTGCCGCACACCCCCACACATCACCCTGCCCCACACCCCCATACATCGCCCTGCCCCACACCCCCATACATCACCCATCACCCTGCCCCACACCCCCATACATCACCCTGCCCCACACCCCCATACATCACCCATCGCCTTGCCCCACACATCACCCTGTCCCACACCCCCATACATCACCCTGCCCCACACCCCCATACATCACCCTGCCCCACACCCCCATACATCGCCCTTCCCCACACCCCAATACATCACCCATCGCCCTACCCCACACCCCCATACATCGCCCTTCCCCACACCCCCATACATCACCCATCGCCATGCCCCACACCCCCATACATCACCCATCGCCCTTCCCCACACCCCCATACATCATCCATCGCCCTTCCCCACACCCCCATACATCACCCTGCCCCACACCCCCATACATCACCCTGCCGCACACCCCCATACATCACCCTGCCCCACACCCCCATACATCACCCTGCCCCACACCCCCATACATCACCCATCACCTTGCCCCATACATCACCCTGCCCCAGACCCCCATACATCACCCATCACCCTGTCCCATACCTCCATACATCACCCTGCCCCACACCCCCATACATCGCCCATACCCTGCCCCACACCCCCATACATCACCCATACCCTGCCCCACACCCCCATACATCGCCCATACCCTGCCCCAACCCCCATACATCACCCATTGCTCTGTCCCAACCCCCAAACATCACCCATCGCTCTGCCCCACACCCCCATACATCGCTCTGCCCCACACCCCCATACATCGCCCTGTCCCACACCCCCATACATCGCCCTGCCCCACACCCCCATACATCACCCATACCCTGCCCCACACCCCCATACATCGCCCTGTCCCACACCCCCATACATCGTCCTGCCCCACACCTCCATACATCGCCCTGCCCCACACCCCCATACATCGCCCTGCCCCACACCCCTATACATCACTCTGCCCCACACCCCCATACATCACCCATACCCTGCCCCACACCCCCATACATCACCCATACCCTGCCCCACACCCCCATACATCGCCCTGTCCCACACCCCCATACATCGTCCTGCCCCACACCCCCATACATCACCCTGCCCCACACCCCCATACATCGCCCTGCCCCACACCCCTATACATCACTCTGCCCCACACCCCCATACATCGCCCTGCCCCACACCCCCATACATCGCCCTGCCCCACACCCCCATACATCGCCCTGCCCCACACCCCCATACATCACCCATACCCTGCCCCACACCCCCATACATCACCCTGTCCCACACCCCCATACATCACCCATACCCTGTCCCACACCCCCATACATTATTCACAGCATGTTTCCAACATAAACCACTCAAAGAATATTAACCGAGTTTGAAAAATGTAATCTATGAATCATTTAGTTCACAATGGCTTTCCGTAACTTTTATTAATAACCTTTTTATGAAGAAACTCAGGAGGGTGTGTTTTGTGCTACAGCGCTGGCAGATTAATTAACTATAGCAGAACAGTTTATAGCCCTAATATTACATTGCAGGATAACAGCAAACACTTAATGTGTTTGTCTCCCTGCTATTATAGTGTGGCACTGTCCCTTTGGTATAAAAATAGTGGAGAGCAGAATTGCAGGAAAATGTTATGCGTCTGGTTGCTGACATCTCACAGTATCGTTTCAGGGACAGGGTTTCTTTGTTTAAATGGTCTTTGCAATTTTTAACTGAAGATTTAAGCCCCAAAGGAAAACGATGGGGCTAAAAATCTGAATTTTTGTTTAAAGCTTTTTGCCTGTTAGAAAAAGTAAATTCATTCAACAATCGCAAAAAGTAATGCAGGCCAATCACCGAGCCCTGCACAAGGACAAAGATCATTACTGACCATCTTACTGCTCAGGGATCTAAAGCACACCACAATAGAACCTCACCAATGTCCAAATCATTCCCAACCAAGTATCTGTCACAAAGGGTTGTACTGAACCTATTAGTGACCAAACATCTGCTTACCTCAAGTGAACAGGATCCTTTGTGAAGATATAAAAGGTAATGATCGCTTGCATACAAAACTTGAGACACTGCGAGATACAATTTCTGCACTTCCAACAAAACCTGATCTATGTTTTCATATAGAATATATTGCTATAAGTTTACATTTACATAATTATACAATCTAATTCCTACTTAATCTGAATTCCGATCTAATTATTCTCATGGTGCGTGACTCCTATTCACCACAGATGTAATGGGCTCCTAATATTGCTTGCATGCATGTTTTATATTTCCTAGCACAACTCCCCGAGGTATTAGCTCATGATTCATGTAACTTCAGGACTCTGTGACTGTTTGGATGACATCACCGGTGGTAAGAGTTAATGCAGGAAGCATTTTTGAGAATCAATGCGCGCCTTACCCAGACACATCACGCCTGGCTTAAAGTGCGAGACTAAACGAAAAGTAACGGAGAATTAACACAGAAAATATGCTTCAGGTATCAAAATGCAACCAATAATTAGATTTGTAATGGCATCGGGAACACTTAGATAAGCACACCGCAGTCAACACAAGCAGAAGACAATATCTAGCCAGCAGCAGAAAGCAATAACCACTCTTATATTAAACCCCACTTCCCATTTTACTGCATCACCCAAGTTCAAAAGACACCAATTCTCTTTAATTTCTAATGAAGGACATTAGCAGCAGCTTGTATTTATATAGCCCCTTTAACGTTGTAAGATGTTCCCAAGGTGCTTCACAGGAAGAAGTTCCAGAGCTCAGGGCTGAAGGCACGGCCACCAAAAGTGGGGTGATTAAAATCGGAGATTTTCCAGAGGCCAGAATTAGAGGAGCGCAGACATTTGGGGCGGGGGGTGGGGGGCTGGAGGAGATTACAGAGATAGGGAGGGGCGAGGACACAGATTTGAAAACAAGGATGAGCTTTTTGAAATCGAGGCGTTGCTTAACTGGAAGCCAATGTAGATCAGCGGGGGATGGGTGAGCAGGACTGGGTGCGAGTTAGGACACAGGGCAGCGAGCACACGGGGTGATGGGTGAGCGGGACTTGGTGCGAGTTAGGACACGGGGCAGCGAGCACAGGGGGTGATGGGTGAGCGGGACTTGGTGCGAGTTAGGACACGGGACACAGGGGTGATGGGTGAGCGGGACTCGGTGCGAGTTAGGACATGGGACACAGGGGGTGATGGGTGAGCGGGACTTGGTGCGAGTTAGGACACGGGACACAGGGGGTGATGGGTGAGCGGGACTCGGTGTGAGTTAGGAACGGGGCAGCGAGCACACGAGGTGATGGGTGAGCGAGACTCGGTGCGAGTTAGGACATGGGGCACAGGGGGTGATGGGTGAGCGGGACTCGGTGCGAGTTAGGACACGGGGCACAGGGGGTGATGGGTGAGCGGGACTCGGTGCGAGTTAGGACACGGGGTGATGGGTGAGCAGGACTCGGTGAGAGTTAGGACACGGGGCAGTGAGCACAGAGGTGATGGGTGAGCGGGACTCGGTGTGAGTTAGGACACGGGACAGCGAGCACAGGGGGTGATGGGTGAGCGGGACTCGGTGCGAGTTAGGACATGGGGCACAGGGGGTGTTGGGTGAGCGGGACTCGGTGCGAGTTAGGACACGGGGCAGCGAGCACAGGGGGTGATGGGTGAGCGGGACTCGGTGTGAGTTAGGACACGGGGCAGCGAGCACAGGGGGTGATGGGTGAGTGGGACTCAGTGCGAGTTAGGACACGGGGCAGCGAGCACAGGGGGTGATGGGTGAGCGGGACTGGGTGTGAGTTAGGACACGGGGCAGTGAGCACAGGGGGTGATGGGTGAGCGGGACTCGGTGCGAGTTAGGACATGGGGCAGTGAGCACAGGGGGGTGATGGGTGAACGGGACTGGGTGCGAGTTAGGACACGGGGCAGTGAGCACAGGGGGGGTGATGGGTGAGTGGGACT
Source organism: Pristiophorus japonicus (assembly GCF_044704955.1). NCBI lineage: Eukaryota > Metazoa > Chordata > Chondrichthyes > Pristiophoridae > Pristiophorus > Pristiophorus japonicus. The sequence continues at coordinate 4,913,424 of NC_091989.1, read as the reverse complement.
CGGTGCGAGTTAGGACACGGGACAGCGAGCACAGGTGGTGATGGGTGAGCGGGACTGGGTGTGAGTTAGGACACGGGGCAGTGAGCACAGGGGGTGATGGGTGAGTGGGACTCGGTGCGAGTTAGGACATGGGGCAGTGAGCACAGGGGGTGATGGGTGAACGGGACTCGGTGCCAGTTAGGACACGGGGCAGTGAGCACAGGGGGTGATGGGTGAGTGGGACTGGGTGCGAGTTAGGACACGGGGCAGCGAGCACAGGGGGTGATGGGTGAGTGGGACTGGGTGCGAGTTAGGACATGGGGCAGTGAGCACAGGGGGTGATGGGTGAGTGGGACTCAGTGCGAGTTTTAGATCACCTCTAGTTTACGTAGGGTAGAATGTGGGAGGCCAGCCAGGAGTGCGTTGGAATACTCGACTCTGGAGGTAACCTTTCAGATGCTGATCAACCTCCAATCTTTCAGATTTGATGTTTTTATTTATTCTTAATCTTACTTCTCCTGCATAGACTTTAAACGTGCACCTTAACGTTCGGGTCGCGACACCTTTGCTGCGGGATAATTTGGTTGGCAGTGAATCGGTGATTTTGTCGCGAAGCAGCGTGTACATTGTAAACGGGGTGTGCAGTGGACACTGAGCCCGAGAATACCACCCGAGCTGCCAATGTGCCCCCAGATAACGATGCACATGAGAAGGCGCTGTTTGTGGCAGCTGTCTGCAAATATTAAATGTCCTATTTGACCCCATTTTCATTGTTTATACGCAATGCTGGAAAACAAACTGAATGTGCGGGTTAGCAATCAGAGCGCGTCGCCTGCACTGTGTTGTTAGCGCTTTAAAGCAAGACTTGCATTTATATAGCACCTTTCACGACCACTGCACATCTCAAAGCGCTTTACAGCCAATTTAGTACTTTTGGAGAGCAATCACTGTTGTAATGTGAGAAACGCAGCAGTGAATTTGTGCACAGCAAGCTCCCACACACAGCAATATGATAATGACCAGACAATCTGTTTTAGTGATGTTGGTTGAGGGATAAATATTGGCCCCAGGACACCGGGGATAACTCCCCTGCTCTTCTTCAAAATAGTGCCGTGGGATCTTTTACATCCACCTGAGAGAGCAGACGGGGCCTCGGTTTAACGTCTCATCCAAAAGTCGTCAGCTCTGACAGTGCAGCACTCCCTCAGTATTCATCATCATCACAGGCAGTCCCTCGAAATCGAGGAAGACTTGCTCCCACTCTAAAAGTGAGTTCTCAGGTGACTGAACAGTCCAATACGGGAATTACAGTCCCTGTCACAGGTGGGACAGACAGTGGTTGAAGGAAAGGGTGGGTGGGGAGTCTGGTTTGCCGCACGCTCCTTCCGCTGCCTGCGCTTGGTCTCTGCATGCTCTCGGCGACGAGACTCGAGGTGCTCAGCGCCCTCCCGGATGCACTTCCTCCACTTAGGGCGGTCTTTGGCCAGGGACTCCCAGGTGTCGGTGGGGGTGTTGCATTTCATCAAGGAGGCTTTGAGGGTGTCTACAGCGCTACCCTTGACCACATTATTGCTTCGTACTGAAAAATAGTTAAGATTGGTGCCTCTTGTGTGCGCTACACACTATCAATCAGGTGTGACTTTTCCAGTCCCATTGAAAGGCCATGTGGAATTCCCTACGAACACATTGACCAAATGTAATAGCTGTAATGTATTTGCTTCATGGGTTCTTTGCTTAAGAATTCATCGCAACACATTGTTAGTAAACCAACTAGTTTTTAATAGCAAAGGTTTAACAATCACACTACACATTACCGGTTCATCCACCACGCTCACAACCACCTGCCCCATCGTGGATTCCCCCGAACCCAACTGGCTGGGGTTTTATTGAGTCTTGTGAACATCACGTGACCTGGCTAAGCCACTCACAATGCAACAGCTCCACAACTCTTTTGTTGCAAAACAAAAACAATTAAATCAAGTGCCCCCTTATTAAAGGAGGGACACACACCAAACAGTTTTCAAGTGCCTTTATTTGTTTTTTTTCCCCAACAGCTCTACAACTCTTTTGTTGTCCAACAGCTTGACAATTCTTTTGGAGTAAAACATAATTAACATTAAATCAAGTGTCCCCTAATCTGGGGAAAACTCCAGCCACTTTTCAACTGCCCTTTTTTTTGTGTTTTTTAAAAAATAATTTTGTTTTGTTGTTTTTCCAACAGCTCTACAACTCTTTTGGAGACAAAATAAAACATTTAAATCAAGTACCCCCCAATCTGGGGGGGCCACTCCAAACATTTTCCAATGCCCTTTTTTGGTTTTTTTTTGTATTTTTGTAGTTTTTTGGGGGGCATTAAAATCGTGAATTTTCCAAGTGCCCCCTATAAAAGGGGAGGGGGACACTAAAACCGGCAATTAAAACAAATTAAGCTGTAAAATAAATAAAATCTAATTAAAATTTGGTTGCCGGGGGTGATGATGCACTCCAGTCCCTCCGGTGCCCACCTCTCGCGGAAGGCCGCGAGCGTACCGGTGGACACCGCGTGCTCCATCTCCAAGGACACCCTGGCCCAGATGTAAGAGCGGAAGAGAGGCAGGCAGTCAGGTTGAACGACCCCCTCGACCTTCCGCTGCCTGGACCGGCTGATGGCCCCCTTGGCCGTGCCCAGGAGCAGTCCTACGAGGAGGCCCTCGGACCTACCCGCTCCCCTCCGCACAGGGTGCCCAAAGATCAGGAGTGTGGGACTGAAGTGCAGCCAGAATTTCAGGAGCAGCCCCTTTAAATATTGGAACAGGGGCTGCAACCTCACACACTCCATAAAAACGTGGAACACGGACTCTTCCAGACCGCAGAAATTGCAGGCGGCCTGGGAGCCCGTGAACCGGCTTAAAAATTTGTTGCACGGGACTGCTCCGTGCACCGCCCTCCAGGCCAAGTCCCCGATAAATAGTGGGAGGACTCCCACGTAGAGTGCCCTCCATCGGGGACCCCCGCCTCTTCCGGACGGCAAGATGGTACGCCATAGCGTGTCCGGACGGCAGGCGAGGATGGTAAAGTTGAGAGTGTGCAGGAACAGCCCGTAACAGCTCCACAAAGCTGTGAGCATACTCACAGGTGCACACATTACACTAACCAGCTCCCTTACAAAGCACAGAATGAGGAGAGGCTGTTCATATCACAAAGTCAATTCTTTCCACCGACAATGTACAATGAGTTCTATTGTTGGTGTTCTTGCTGCATCCAATTAAGAAAAGATTCAGCAAAGCTTCCTCCTGTCCCCTCCACCCCCAGCTCCCTCAAAGGGTTAGTCAGGAAGGTCAGCCTGGCGCAAAGGTGAGTGTGAGCATGAACATGTTTGGGAATGCGTGAGTGTGCGGTTATATATTACACAGGATATACGGCATACGGCACAGAAACAGGCCATTCGGCCCAACCAGTCCATGCTCCACTCGAGCCTCCTCCCGTCTTTCCTCATCTAAATCTATCAGCATAACCCTCTATTCCCTTCTCCCCCATTGGCTTGTCCAGCCTCCCCTTAAATACATCGATACTATTCGCCTCAACCCCTCCCTGTGGCAGCGAGTTCCACATTCTCACCGCTCTCTGGGTAAAGAAGTTTCTCCTGAATTCCCCATTGGATTTCTTGGTGACGATCTTATATTGATGGCCTCTAGTTATACTCTTCCCCACAAGTGGAAACACTCTCTCTGTATCCACTCTATCAAAACCTTTCAACTTTTAAAGATCTCTATTAGGTCACCCCTGAGCTGTCAACAGAAAAGAGACCCAGCCTGTTCACCCTTTCCTGATATGTATACCCTCACATTTCTGGCATCATCCTTGTAAATCTTCTCTGCACCCTCTCCAGTGCCTCGATATCCTTTTTATAATATGGCGACATATATTTATGTCTGATGTGCATTTATTTGTGCTTGCATATGTGAGTTTGTGTTCGGAATATAAGAAACAGGAACAGCAGTCAGCCATCCAGCCCCCCGAGTCTGTTCCGTCAATCAGTAAGATTATGGCTGACCTGATGCACTTTCCTGCCTGTTCCCCATAACCCTCGATGTAAAGTCCTGACCCTGCAGTACAGACTTACACGAGGCACATGCTGAAGTCAAGGTCACTCAGGACCTGCACCTTTATTTCACAGCTCTCGAGTGCCACACTTGCCTGAGACCTGTCTTTATATACCTGTGTAGAACAGGTATGCAATGTCTCCTGCAAGTGCACCCCTGGTGGTAAAGTATGCTTGTGGTACAGGTCATATCTAGTTACAGTCATGTATAGCATGGTAAGATACAGTTATATACAGTGGTGTGAGATACATGACATCACCCTCCCCTATAGTTCAAGAATCTGTCTATCTCAGCCTTGAATATATTCAATGACCCAGCCTCCACAGCTCTCTGGGGCAGAGAGTGGGTGTGAATGTTTGAACACCCCTGGAGTGCCCCCTATTGATGCCATTTAAATTAGCCCCCATCCCGAGATGGGTGGTCTTCACATGACCGAAGTCAGACAACTAATGATGGTGGGGAGGGGGCTGGAACGTGGAGCAAACACACCCCCTCTCCCGCAATCTTAAAACCCCTCCAACCCGCACCATTACTATCCGGGCGGGCGGGAAGTGTAACATTGGCCAACAGTAAAATATTAACAATAGTGGGGTGAATCCCGGGAATTCTCTGCCCCAGAGAGCTGTGGATACTGAGTCTTTGAGTATGTTCCAGGCTGAGATCGATAGATTTTTGGACTCGAGGGGAATCGAGGGATATGGGGATCGGGCAGGAAAGTGGAGTTGAGGTAGAAGATCAGCCATGATCGTATTGAATGGCGGAGCAGGCTCGAGGGGCCGAATGGCTGACTCCTGCTCCTAATTTTTATGTTCTTATGTAACAGAGGATGACAGAAAGAGTTAGAAAGCAGAGGCGGCTAAAAAAAAATATGTATATTTATTCGAATTGTGACATGAATGTTTCCTTTGAGCACAGGCCCAATGGGTGACATTGTAGTGTCTGAGTCTCACCTTCAATTCGCCATCTTGCTTGCTTTCCTTCACCGGATTATCTTTGCTGGTATGTGGCAGGTCTGGAGTTGAACACACAGTGAGAGGGCAGTGGGGAACTCCATCGCCTGGGTGGGGGCAGAATAGGGGCAGTGAAAGTAGCAGGAATAACTCTGGAACTTAGACGTGTATCTCCTAGTTGATATGAAACGGTATTTCAACAACAACTTTTATTTATATGGCGCCTTTAATGTAGTAAAATGTCCCAAGGCACTTTACAGGTGCGTTATCAAACAAAATTGGTGGTGGGGGTCTGGAACTCACGGCCTGAAAGGGTGGTAGAGGCAGAAACTCTCACCACGTTTAACAAGTACTTGGAGGTGCACCTGAAGTGCCGTAACCTACAGGGCTACGGATCAAGAGCGGAAAGTGGGATTAGGCTGGGTAGCTCTTGGTCGGCCGGCGCGGACACAATGAGCCTCCTTCTGTGTCGAAATTTTCTCTGATTCTATGAAAATTTAACACCAAGCAACATAAGGAGAAATTAGGGCAGGTGACCAAAAGCTTGGTCAAAGAGGTAGGTTTTAAGGAGCGTCTTGAAGGAGGAAAGAGAGGTAGAGAGGTGGAGAGGTTTAGGGAGGGAGTTCCAGAGCTTGGGGCCCAGGCAGCTGAAGGCACGGCCACTGATGGTCGAACGATTATAATCAGGGATGCTCAAGAGGGCAGAATTAGAGGAGCGCAGACATCTCGGGGGTTGTGGGGCTGGAGATTACAGAGATAGGGAGGGGCGAGAGGCCCTGGATGGATTTGAAAACAAGAATGAGAATTTTGAAATCGAGGCTTTGCTTAACTGGGAGCCAATGTAGGTCAGCGAGCACAGTGAGTGATGGGTGAGTGGGACTTAGTACGAGTTAGAACACGGGGTCAGCGAGCACAGGGGGTGATGGGTGAGCGGGACTGGGTGCGAGTTAGGACACGGGGTCAGCGAGCACAGGGGGTGATGGGTGAGTGGGATTTAGTGCGAGTTAGGACACGGGGTCAGCGAGCACAGGGGGTGATGGGTGAGCGGGACTCGGGGCGAATTAGGACACGGGGCAGCGAGCACAGGGGGTGATGGGTGAGCGGGACTTGGTGCGGGTTAGGACACGGGGCAGCGAGCACAGGGGGTGATGGGTGAGCGGGACTGGGTGCGAGTTAGGACACGGGGCAGCGAGCACAGGGGGTGATGGGTGAGCGGGACTTGGTGCGGGTTAGGACACGGGGCAGCGAGCACAGGGGGTGATGGGTGAGCGGGACTCGGTGCGAGTTAGGACACGGGGCAGCGAGCACAGGGGGTGATGGGTGAGCGGGACTTGGTGCGAGTTAGGACACGGGGCAGTGAGCACAGGGGGTGATGGGTGAGCGGGACTCGGGGCGAGTTAGGACACGGGGCAGTGAGCACAGGGGGTGATGGGTGAGCAGGACTGGGTGCGAGTTAGGACACGGAGCACAGGGGGTGATGGGTGAGCGGGACTGGGTGCGAGTTAGGACACGGGGCACAGGGGGTGATGGGTGAGCGGGACTTGGGGCGAGTTAGGACACGAGCTGCCGAGTTAGGTAAAAGCTCAAGTTTACACGGCCTCTGTCCACAGTCGAGCACATCCCACATTTGGTGCTGAAAGTGGAAGCTGAGAGGGAAACAATCAAATAGAATGAAAACATATTAATTTAACTTTTAGCAATGCAGTATCAAGGGGCTTGACAGGGTAGATGCAGGGAGGATGTTTCCCCCGGGTTGGGGAGTCTAGAACCAGGGGTCACAGTCTCAGGATAAGGGGGCGGCCATTTAGGACTGAGATGAGGAGAAATTTCTTCACTCAGAGGGTGGTGAATCTTTGGAATTCTCTGCCCCAGAGGGCTGTGGAGGCTCAGTCGTTGAGTATATTCAAGGCTGAGATCGATAGATTTTTGACTCGAGGGGAATCAAGGGATATGTGGATCGGGCGGGAAAGTGGAGTTGAGGTCGAAGATCAGCCATGATCTTATTGAATGGCGGAGCAGGCTCGAGGGGCCGAATGGCCGACTCCTGCTCCTAATCCTTATGTTATGTTCTTAAACTGACATCGTATAATATTGGCCTGACCTCTCCGTCACCCAGATTATGTGAAGAGTGGTGAACTAGTTTCTCCAGCACATGGGAGTGGACTGTGTCCACTTTAGGCACTTACACAGTCGCAGATTCCTGCTGTCCAACGTCTTGATGTCTGTAAAAAGAAATCGAGTGACAAATTAGTGCAATCCGTCGGCTCTGCAGCTGTTGTGGGCAGAAACAGATGGCGATTTAATAAGGTGCCTGGTTATGGTCGTACCTCTTACTGTAACGCTCAATTGTACCGGACTTTGCTCTTCTGATCGAACCGACATCGCGGCAGCTTCTGCACGAGGCACCAGGTCACAGCGCAGCAGTCAGTGTTCCGAAATTCCAACCGGGCGGCATCTCCAGGCACTTTGGGAAAGGGTTGTTTATCTCCATTCTTAACCTCTACAATGATCGAACAGGACAACAAGCTCCCGCCCACCTCCCCCAACACACACACACACACAAACACACACACACTTGGCAGCTATTCAGGAACAGAATATGAAGTGAATTAACTCAGCACTTGCCGAAGTCCTTTATTCCCTCAGGGTAAAATGATGAGTGTGAAAGCGATGTCAGCTCGCCCGCAAGAACGCACCAAGTATTGCATTGTGCAAATTATACTTTTGTCTCCTTTTTAATTTCAGCTGCACTCAAAAGTCAACAGGGTAACGAGGGTGTGTTGCATGACATGACACGGACATCCCATTGTCAGCCTGACACCACAGGCCTTGGTCACTACTCTGTTCCTCGCTATAAACAGAATGTCACGCTTTTTTTGTCCTGTTTCAAAAAGCCCTTCATCAGCAAGACAATTAATAATGGTTTCTTCTGTCAGAAACAAAGGGATATTTCACAGGTCACCAGTGTCGACAATGAGCCCCACACACACACACACACACACACACACACACACACACACAGTTATTAGAAAGCCTTTTTTTAAGCCATGATATCACTCGCTCCCGAGCAATGTGTTGCTTCTTTCAAAAACTTCCCCGCGCGCGCACACACGGAATCTCCAACGATTTTCTGTTGTCCAAAAATGAAATAAAATCTTTCTAACAACACAGACGTGTGCAGGCTGTTAAACCAGTGCAGTAAGGTGCAGCAAAGGCTGGGAATATTGTGGTTACACAGCAAATATTTCACACAGATTACTGGGCCTGCCTAATGAACCCATCCTGTCACGGAAGTGCAACGATGCATTCCCCTGAGAAATGATGACATCTTCCTTGGCTGGAAAACACTGGTCAGTGCAGGCTTCGGTTTATTTATTTTTAATTTAAAAGCCGTGATATTTCATACGCCACCCAACCCCTCTCTCGATCCGCGACTGGATTCGGAGCCAGACAAATGAAAAAAAGGCACCTGCTTTATGACTCGCACATGACAGATGCAGAAGGTTAGCGAGCAGCGAGAGACAAACAAGCTGTGGAGAGACAGGTTGGTATGACAGCGGTGGAGAATGCGAGAGGAATGAGCAGCAGTGCTTACCATCAGTAAACTGAAGGTAGGCTCAGGCCCATGCTGCAGTGCCATGGTCCCCTCCCGTGGCCAGCCGAACTGCTGCCGACTCCCTCACGTTAAGCAAGTGTCCGGCCTTCTGGCTTCCGTCAAGAACATCCGCGCACCTACAGATCAGCAGAGAAAACAAAAAAGAGAGACAAGCCAGAGAACAATGCTTAAATACCGGCAGCAATCAAAGCCAAGCACGTGTAACTGAGCAACTGAGAGAGCAGCACAGGGGGCGGAGGGAGGGGGGACGGGGGACGGGGGACGGGGGGGGGGATTGCTTAATTAGATTTTTAAAAAAGAAACGTCTGCAGCTCAAACCTTGAAGCAGCTGGTTTCAGAGAAGATGCTGGAGATAGCAGCGAGCTTTTAAGCAAAGTGCAAGCGAAGCAGCCTTTTGGGAGGAGGGGGGGGGGTGAAAGCGGTGATCGAGTACCTGACAGTAAGGCAGCTCGCACTACAAGCCCCCCCCCCCCCACCTCCCGCAAAATACCTCAAGCTCCTCGCCCGTTAAACCTCCGGCTGGATCCGACTGCTCCGCGAGAAATTACCGACCGTGCGATGCACCGCGTGGGGGGAGGTGGCAGCTGGGCCCCTTCTCGTTCCTTCCCCAAACGCGGCGCGACTCCCGTAACCCGTCGACGTAGAGGCGCCGCAAACAACGTACCCGCGGGCGAGACGCGCGGCGGATCTGGAGGTCCCACGCGGGCTGCTCACTGGCAAGAAACCGCGCTCCCGCCATAATCTGAACGGGTCGCGGGGCCAGTTAAAGGGACCGCGCTCCCGCCATAATCTGAACGGGCCAGTTAAAGAGACCGCGCTCCCGCCATAATCTGAACAGGCCAGTTAAAGGGACCGTGCTCCCGCCATAATCTGAACGGGTCGCGGGGCCAGTTAAAGGGACCGCGCTCCCGCCATAATCTGAACAGGCCAGTTAAAGGGACCGCGCTCCCGCCATAATCTGAACGGGTCGCGGGGCCAGTTAAAGGGACCGCGCACAGGGAGATCCAAAAACTGAGAGAGAACAGCGCCCATAAATACTTTAACACAGAGACGGGTTAATGACAGAAGCTGTATTCACATACGAATTGGGTTAATTGGTGACCCCCTTTCACCTCATCAAAAGCTCGCTATCCCCTCCTCCTCCTGCTCCCCCCCGCCCCCCCCCCACACACACACACACACTGGCCGACCGAGCAGAACTCCCTGTGGAGTCCGCACGCTCCCCGGGAACAGGTCAGCTTGTGGCACACTTGCTGCCGCAGATAAACTCTGACAGACATAAAGACTTTGAACAATCACTCCGGGTCACTCCGTTACCAATCCCGAGGGAGGAGGTGACAGCAGATCCCTAGACTACTTAAAGGGGCGGGCATTGTCTGAGGAACGAGAGAGAGAGAAATCACCCCTGGAAACAGTAAATTACTGGCTGCTGAAGTCCCAGACAGAAGTGCTATCCATTGCAATTTTATAGCTGTCGGTTACTATAGGTCTAGACTGGTTATGTAAATGTTTACACGGGTCGACCAGGGGCTGTCGTGAGGGGCTTGGTATAAAATATTGAACCATCTGAAGAATATTCAGAGCCCTAATGAGCTTCTTCAGTCACAGCGGGCAGGATAGTTCACACAGCTTTTATTTATTTTCTCCGTAAGTTTATTTCAATTTATTCCCTTCTCCTCCTCAAAGATGAAGGAGCCCAAACTAGGATCCTTTTCCCACAGCCGTTATCAGTTCCACAGTCAAGTAACAGGGGAATTGTTCAGCATCCACGTTCTTGACTCTGAGATAGAATATTTAATAACCTGCATTTATATAGCACCTTTAACGTAATACAACATCCCAAGGCGCTTCACAGGAGCGTTATCAAAATAAAACTAAATTTGACACCGAGCCACATAAGGAGATATTAGGGTAGATGACCAAAAGATTGATCAAAGAGGTAGGTTTTAATAAGAACATAAGAAATAGGAGCAGGAGTCGGCCATTCGGCCCCGCGAGCCTGCTCCGCCATTTAATACGATCATGGCTGATCCGATCATGGACTCAGCTCCACTTCCTGCCCGCTCCCCATAACCCCTTATCCCCTTATCGATTAAGACACTGTCTATTTCTGTCTTAAATTTATTCAATGTCCCAGCTTCCACAGCTCTCTGAGGCAGCGAATTCCACAGATTTACAACCCTCAGAGAAGAAATTTCTCCACATCTCAGTTTTAAATGGGCGGCCCCTTATTCTAAGATCATGCCCCCTAGTTCTAGTCTCCCCCATCAGTGGAAACATCCTCACTGTATCCACCTTGTCAAGCCCCCTCATAATCTTATACGTTTCGATAAGATCACCTCTCATTCTTCTGAATTCCAATGAGTAGAGGCCCAACCTACTCAGCCTTTCCTCTTAAGTCAACCCCCTCATCCCCAGAATCAACCTAGTGAACCTTCTCTGAAATGCCTCCAAAGCAAGTATATCCTTTCGTAAATATGGAAACCAAAACTGCACGCAGTACTCCAGGTGTATCCAGAATCGTCTTAAAGGAGGAAAGGGAGGTAGAAAGGGGGAGAGGCTTAGGGAGGGAGTTTCAGAGCTTGGGGCCCCGGCAGCTGAAGGCACGGCCACCAATGGTGGAATGATTAAAATCAGGGATGCTCAAGAGACCATAATAGGCAGTGCGCAGACATCTCGGGAGATTGTGGGGCTGGAGGAGATTACAGAGATAGGGAGGGGCGAGGGCCATGGACAGACTTGAAAATGACGATGAGAATTTTAAAATCGAGGCGTTGCTTAACTGGGATTAGTGAGCGGGGTTTGGTGCGAGTTAGGACACGGGCAGCAGAGGTTTGGGTGACCTCAAGTTTACGTAGAGTAGAACGTGGGAGGCCGGCCATGAATGCGCTGGAAAAGTCAAGTCTCGAGCTGATAAAGGCACTGATGAGAGTTGCCGCAGCAAATGAGCTGAGGCAGGGACGGAGACGGGCGATGTTATGACAGTGGAAATGGGTGGTCTTAGTGACAGAACGGAAGGGGTAGGAAGCTCATTCTGTGAGCAAATATGACACGCGGGTTGTGAATAGACCTGGTCAGCCTCAGGCAGGTGCCGGGGAGGGGGATTGAATCCGATGGTACAGCAACGCACTTCGTGGTGAGAACTGAAGGCAATGGCTTTGGTCTTCCCGGAATTTAATTGGAGGACATTTCTACTCATCCAGCTGCCTTCCATGTTTCTGGAATATCCTCTGAGCTAGAGAACGTCTAACTCCAGAAACTGGCCTCTTGCAATGTAAGCTCCAGCACTGGGTCCCAGGCTCACACGGCAGTCACTTGTTCAAAGCCTCCTGCCACAGGGCCCTGGGTCATTCAGCTGCATGTCACAGCTCTGGGTGAGGAGTGGGCACGCAATTCCTCCCACTGGTGCATCGCCAGTACGCCTGTCAATGAAAACTGGCCATCATTACTCCTCTCTTTTGGTGTGAGTTTAAGAAAGATCTTGCATTTATATAAAATAATAATAGAAATTTTGGGAATACTTAGCCGGTTATGCAGAGTCTGTGGAGAGAGAAAGAGTTTTTTTTATTCGTTCCGGGAATGTGGCAAGGCCGGCATTTATTGCCCATCCCTAACTGCCCCTGGAGAAGGTGGTGGTGAGCCGCCTTCTTGAACCGCTGCAGTCCGTGTGGTGAAGGTGCTCCCACAGTGCTGTTAGGGAGGGAGTTCCAGGATTGTGACCCAGCGACGATGAAGGAACGGCCGATATATTTCCCAGTCAGGATGGTGTGTGACTGGGAGGGGAACGTGGAGGTGGTGGTGTTCCCATGCGCCTGCTGCCCTTGTCCTTCTAGGTGGTAGAGGTCGTGGGTTTGGGAGGTGCTGCCGAAGAAGTCTTGGCGAGTTGCTGCAGTGCATCTTGTAGATGGTGCACACTGCAGCCACGGTGCGCCGGTGGTGGAGGGAGTGAATGTTGAAGGTCAAGGCAATAGTGCAGGGTAGCGATATGGGTAATGATAACCAGAATGTAGCAGGAAGAGACAGAGCATGCACCAGAAAATAGGGTCAGAGGTGGGGAAAATGGTAATGGTAAAAAGTCTCTTTTTCTGAATGCATGCAGCATTCGTAACAAGGTAGATGAATTGATGGCACAAATAGATATAAATGGGTATGATCTGATCGCCATTACAGAGACGTGGTTGCAAGGTGACCAAGGCTGGGAACTGAATATTCAGGGGTAAGTGACATTTTGGAAGGATAGGTAGAAAGGAAAAGGAGGTGGGGTAGCTCTGTTAATAAAGGATGAGATCAGTGCAGAAGTGAGAAATTATATTGGCTCAGAAGATCCAGATGCAGAACCAGTTTGGGTGGAGATAAGAAATAGCAAGAGAAATAAGTCAGTGGTGGGAGTGGTCTATAGGTCCCCTACAGTAGTTACACTGTAGGACAGAATGTAAATCAAGAAATAATTGAGACATGTAAAAAAGGTACGGCAATAATCATGGGCGACTTTAATCTTCACATAGATTGGACAAATCAAATTGGCAAAGGTAGCCTTGAGTTAGCCTTGGGATAGTTTCTAAGAACAGTATGTTGTGGAACCAACCAGAGAACAGGCTATTTTACATCTGGTAATGTGCAATGAGACAGGATTAATTAATTATCTCATAGTTAAGGATCCTCTAGGGAAGAGTGATCATAACAATTTGTATTTATATAGCGCCTTTAACGTAGTAAAACATCCCAAGGCGCTTCACAGGAGTGTTATAAGACAAAAAAATAAATTTGACACTGAGCCAGGTAAGAAGAAATTACAGCAGAAAGAGGTAGGTTTTTAGGAACATCTTGAAGGTAGAGAGGCGGAGAGGTTAAGGCAGGGAGTTCCAGAGCTTGGGGCCCAGGCAGCTGAAGACATGATAGAATTTCACATTCAGTTTGAGAGTGAAAGACTTGGGTCTGAAACTAGTGTCTTAAACTTAAATAAAGGCAATTATAAAGGTATGAAGACAGAGTTGGCTAAAGTGGACTGGGAAAATAGATTAAAAGGTCAGGCGTTGGATAAGCAGTGGCAGACATTTAAGGAGATATTTCATAATTCTCAACAAAGATAGATTCCATTGAGAAAGAAAGACTCTAAGAGAAGGATGAACCATCCGTGGCTAACTAAGGAAGTTAAGGATGGTATCAAATTTAAAGAAAAGGCATACAATGTTGCAAAGATTAGAGGTAGGTTGGAAGATTGGGAAACTTTTAGAACCCAACAAAGGATGACTAAAAAAATAATAAAGAGGGAGAAAATAGATTGAGAGTAGATTAATAGCTATATAAAAAGGAAGAGAGTGGCTAAAGTAAATGTTGGCCCCTTAGAGGATGAGACTGGGGAATTAATAATGGGGAACAGGGAAATGGCAGAAACTTTGAACAAATATCTTGCATCGGTCTTCATGGTAGAAGACATTAAAAGCATCCCAATAATATTGGATAATCGGGGGGGAAAAGAGAGGGAGGAAATTAAATCATCATTATCATGAGAGAAAAAATACTAGGCAAACGAATGGGACTAAAGGTTACAAGTCCCCTGCACTTCATGGCCTGCGTCCAGAATCTTAAAAGAGGTGGATGCATTGGTTGTAATTACCAAAATTTCCTGGATTCTGGAGAGGTCCCAGCAGATTGGAAAACCGCAAATGTAACGCCCCTATTCAAGAAAGGAGGGAGACAGAAAGCAGGAAACTATAGACCAGTTAGCCAGACATCTGTCGTTGGGAAAATGTTGGAGTCCATTATTAAGGAAGCAGTAGCGGGACATTTAGAAAACCATAATTCAATCAAGCAGAGTCAGCATGGTTTGATGAAAGGGAAATCATGTTTGACAAATTTGCTGGAGTTCTTTGAGGATGTAACGAGCAGGGTGATGAGGGGGAACCAGTGGATGTGGTGTATTTGGATTTCCAGAAGGCATTCGATAAAGTGCCACATAAAAGGTTACTGCACAAGATAAAAGTTTCACGAGATTGGGGGTAATATATTAGCATGGATAGAGGATTGGCTAACTAACAGAAAACAGAGAGTCATGATAAATGGTTCATTCTTGGGTTGGCAAACAGTAACTAGTGGGGTGCCGCAGGGATCGGTGCTGGGGCCTCAACTATTTACAATCTATATTAATGACTTGGATGAAGGGACCGAGTGTAATGTAGCCAAGTTTGCTGATGATACAAAGATGGCTGGGAAAGCAAGTTGTGAGGACACAAAGGGGTAGAAATTTGGTCACTTAGCACCCCTGGAAAGGGACAGAACAGGCGCGCGCTAAAGGGGTTCGGAGCCATGAACACTGGCATTCGCGCCGCTTGGCACATTCAGTTTACCAGTGCCCGCGGGGATGACCAGTATCGGGCTGGTGTGCAACGCTCCCGGTGTCGATTGCACTTTGATGTTTGTTTGGCGCTGACCCTGTAGCGCCCCCTATTGGGACTGCCTGGGAAGGCAGTGTGACTGTTTTCCTTTGTTTTCCTTTTTGCAATTTATGTTTATGTGGGGTGAGCAAGGAATGGTTCTGGTGTTTTTTGGGACGATTTTTTTCTTCATAGGGAGGCCTCTCTCGGGGCGCTCCATTCCGGCTCTGTAGCCCGGGATTACCCGTTGCTCAGCCGGCCTAGCGCCCTGAGAGACGTGTGCAACGCCCCACACTCCGGGCCCAGCTGGTGAATTCTGTGGCTGCCAACACAAACCATTTCCCGGTGCCATTAGCACCCTGATTAGCCTCAAACCCAATTTCCAGCCCAAAGAGACTGCAAAGGGATGGAGTATAATGTGGGAAAATGTGAGGTTATCCACTTTGATCGGAAGAATAGAAATGCAAAATATTATTTAAACGGAGAGACTACAGAATGCTGCAGTACAGAGGGACCTGGGGATCCTTGTGCATGAAACACAAAAAGTTAGTGTGCAGGTACAGCAAGTGATCAGGAAGGCAAATGGAATGTTGGCCTTTATTGCAAGGGGGATAGAGTATAAAAGCAGAGAAGTCCTGCTACAACTGTACAGGGTATTGGTAAGGCCACACCTAGAGTACTACGTACAGTTTTGGTCTCCGTATTTAAGGAAGGATATACTTGCATTGGTGGCAGTTCAGAGAAGGTTCACTCGGTTGATGCCTGAGATAAGGGGGTTGCCTTATGAAGAAAGGTTGAGCAGGTTGGAGTTTAGAAGAATGAGAGATGATCTTATTGAAACATATAAGATTCTGAGGTGGCTTGACAGGGTAGATGCAGAGAGGATGATTCCCCTCGTGGGGGAATCGAGAACTAGGGGGCATATTTTCAGAATAAGGGGCCGCCCATTTAAAACGGAAATGAGGAGGAATTTCTTCTCTCAGAGGGTCGTGAATCTGTGGAATTCTCTGCCCCAGAGAGCTGTGGAGGCTGGGTCATTGAATATATTTAAGGTGGAGATAGACAGATTGTTGAGCGATAAGGGAGTGAAGGGTTATGGGGAGCGAGCAGGGAAGTGGAGCTGAGTCCATGATCAGATCAGCCATGATCTCATTGAATGGCGGAGCAGGCTCGAGGGGCCGAATGGCCGACTCCTGCTCCTATTTCTTAAGAGGGGGACTGACTGGATTGCTCTGCGAAAGAGCCGCCGCCAACTCGATGGGCCGAATGGCCTCCTTCTGTGCTGTACTATTCTATGACATCGTGGGCCACACCGACCTGTGAGAGAACCTCTCCAGTCCTGGTTAACCCTTGCCACTGGATAAAGGCCGAGCTCTGTCAAGCCCGTGTGGTGGCTGGTGTGTAACGGGTCGCTTCTCGGCCTTTTGGCTAAGATCATGCGTAACTGACCTGACAGGGGAGTAGCCACCATGACCTCCGGGTGGTTCTCCCTGGATCAGGAAGGTATATGCTTGCTTTTTTGGAAACAGGAGGTGGGTGGGGTGGCTTGACCCATCCACCTCCATGGAGGTGTGTGGGGGACCTGACCCATCCACCTCCATGGCACGAACCTGGTATTGCAGTACTTCCAGGAACGGTGCAGTAGCTCTAGGCCTTTTGGCTAAGAGCATTGGCGCAGAGTGATCCTTGGCGTGTGCAAGGTGATCTCTGGCGTTTGTGATTTGACAAAGAATTGGAACGATTGGCTACGAATTTCAAAAAAAAAAAAAAACGGGTCACCACACGTTAAAGATATACACGCACTGGGATCTTCCACCCTTCAATTGGACTTCAGGACTGGAACATCAGGTCCTTCATCGAAACATTTGTGAAGTCTTGTGGAAGCAAGTCATCCTCGTTCGAGGGCCCGCCTATGATGATGATGATGAAAATGATTCTATCACCAAGTGTTAGCTTGTGCACAGCCTGTGACTTTCCTCACCATCAAATAAATAAATAGTTAGAAAACACTCCCACCAGAGGAATAAATCGATTTTATTTTGTCATTTTCTTTTTACAAAAGAACGAACAACATCAATTCATGAAATAATGCTTGGGGGAATGACAAGGTTTGAGAGATCAGTGGAAGCACACAGTGTCAGCTGAATTTGGCCACAATTGCTGGTAATTGCTGCACAAAACAACATGTAGAGAAAAAGACGCAAAGCACTGAGAGAGAGAGCGCCACTGTGACGGGAATCAATCACGGGAAAACTCTGAGTCTGCGATCGTCGGAAAATGAGACCGACACCTCAAAGGAAAGTAATGCACCTTTCCTCTTCATTTATTATCTCTTTTTTTTAAATATACACCGGGTAACCTCTCCCCAAAGCAGTGTTTTGTAAAAGGACTGTGCAAGACACTGGAAAGCAGCATGTTCTGGTTAATAGTGTGTGCTGACAAGACACAGAACCACAGCTATTTATTGGGCCCACATCAAACAATGAGTTATGAAAGGTCCACAGTGTATGAGCACTGCTACCGAGCTTTCCCAGGGATTACAGCTTGCCAACTGGCAGTGCGTGCAACATATTCCACCAACTGGGGAGTCAACCTTTCTCGATAAAGAAACACATATACCTAATCTCATCAAACAAGAGCCGTTGAGGGGATATAAGACTCCTTATCGAATTAACGATGAAAGGGCCCCCACACTGTCAGCCATATGATCCTGCTCAGTTTTATAACGCGCCTTTAGAAAGTGATGCTCGAATATTAAAAAGGTTTGGGGGCGGGAACTGGAAAGAAAGAGCTTGCATTTATATAGCGCCTTTCACAACCACCGGACGTCTCAAAGCGCTTTACAGCCAACGAAGTACTTTTTGATGTGTAGTCACTGTTGGAATGTGGGAAACGTGACGGCCAATTTGAAAAAGTAGCACTTGGCATTAATGATTGCCTCCTGCCGGGGAATTCAGCTTCAGCGCTCCGAGAGGGAAGTGGAACGCTAAATCAAGCGCTAACCACTTCCCCTCGGGCGCTAAAGTCCGAGAGCGGGGCGAGAGCGGCAGAGCGCTGAGCAACGTGGAGCGCATTGGTAACGGGCAACGGCTGCTTCCCTCGGTTAAAGGGACAGGCCAGTGGTGCTGCACCAGCCAGTTGTGGCCGGCTCTGTGTTGCCAGGCGACCTGCACGACTGCCATTGCAGCCCCAAACACTCTCAGACAGCGGCGGGCTCGGACATCGCGCACCAGTGAAACATCGAAAACTTTCAGCAGGCAGCAGACTGGTGCCAATAATAAAGTTTGGCCGACCCGAGAACCATTCCCTTTAATTAGCGCTTCCCCCCCCCACAGCGGCCGGCCGAGTTCACAACGCCTCCTCTTGCTGCCGTTGTTGACGCCCGGCGATACAGCAGGGGGCGGGGGGGCAATTTCACATCTGGGGCGGTAACGGGGCGCTGCGCGCTTTAGGACATCACGCTCTGCGAGGCGCTCGAGGCCCAGGCGGTAAGTGTTAGCGCCGGCGCTAAACCGCCGCTGAGGTTCGCGGGTGTCGCTGCATTCACCGCGCCCGGTCGCTAACCCCTTAGCGACACCATTACCGCCGCCCCCCCCGCCAGCGCTAAGGGAAGGCGCGAAGCGGACAAATTTCTCCCCTTGAGGTTTTCACTGCACAATTACTCTTAATATTACGACATGAATTGCAAATCTGTAAATGGCCTGTCGGAGCCGGGTGTGAGGGGGCAGTGTGGTGTATATGTTGATTCGGGGGCATGAAACAGCGATGTGTACACCCGATCTTACAGTGAGTAACACGAAACAACCACCGAGACAAAACTCGCAGCCTTTCCCACCTCTTAGTGACTGAGTCACGGAGCGCCATTCACATCATGAGGTGCTCTTCAGTGAAAACAACGTGTATTTATATAGCGTCTTTAACGTAGTGAAACATCCCAGGGTGCTTCACAGGAGTATCATGAGATTAAAAATTTGACACTGAGCCCCATAAATAGAAATTAGCGCAGGTGGGTCAAAGAGGGAGGTTTTAAGAAGCGTCTTGAAGGAGGAAAGAGAGGTAGAGAGGCGGAGAGGTTTAGGGAGGGAGTTCCAGATCTTGGGGCCCAGGCAACAGAAGGCACGGCCACCGATGGTGGAGTGATTATAATCAGGGATGCTCAAGAGGGCAGAATTAGAGGAGCACAGACATTTCGGGGGCTGGAGGGGATTACAGAGATAGGGAGGGGGCGAGGGCCATGGAGGGATTTGAAAATAAGGATGAGAATTTTGAAATCGAGGCGTTGCTAAGGGACTAAGTGGTGCGACTTCTGAAAGGTGGAGTGGAATCAGAGAGGTTGAATGGCAGAGTAACGCAATACATTAACGCTTACTGCAGTGCATACCGGGAGAGTTATTAATTGACTGAAATGTGTGGTTAACTATCGGGCTACCTTTGGGGAAATAAAAGGAGTAATAATTTATAAATAGCCTGTCGACGAGCACAGGCAGAACAGTAATCCACTCATTGCATCAAAGACTGCCCTGAAATGGAGATTTTATATTCACCTCTGTTTCATATGACGGGAAAAGCCTATTATGGGATGTCTAGTTTGGCTCTCCGTTCGACGGCCCCCTGAGATGCCGAGGGGAGAAATGAGGTGCCCCCCGCCACAGATCTCAGTGGGCCGGTCGATGTGAGGTGTTCCAGGGTCTGGGACCCACAGATCTCAGTGGGCCGATCGATGTGAGGTGTTCCAGGGTCTGGGATCCACAGATCTCAGTGGGCCGGTCGATGTGAGGTGTTCCAGGGTCTGGGATCCACAGATCTCAGTGGGCCGGTCGATGTGAGGTGTTCCAGGGTCTGGGATCCACAGATCTCAGTGGGCCGGTCGATGTGAGGTGTTCCAGGGTCTGGGACCCACAGATCTCAGTGGGCCGGTCGATGTGAGGTGTTCCAGGGTCTGGGACCCACAGATCTCAGTGGGCCGATCGATGTGAGGTGTTCCAGGGTCTGGCACTTCGGGCCATCCCTCACCGTCCCCGTGGAGCAGGCGGGCGCAGCGCCTGTGCCCCGTGCCGATTAGGGAGGGCGAGGCTGGGGGCCTCTGCTGGTAGGTCAGTGAGGAGCTGTTGGGTCTTTATGTTGTGTCCGTCCCACGATTCCGACCCTCCGGAGAGCACCTATGTGAATACTGGCCGCTGTTTCTCAGAGTGGCCGGCGCCATTCTGTGGTGGGTTTTTCAAGTCTTTGTGAACGGGAAAGTTGATGTCGCTCGCGATCTTGTCCATCTCACAGGAGCACGGTGGCTGTCCCGATACGGTCCGATGTCGAGTGCTTGTTTTAAACTGAAGGGAAAGGCTTGTCCTTTTATTGTTAATATACTGTTGTTTCTTCTTCTAATTCAACCATGGCATGAACTATTCAAGATTGAGAGAGTCGGCAAGACAAGCTATTATCAGACTGGCAATACTGCTTTGTCATCAACTGTTACAGGAAAGATGTGATTGCACCAGAGAGGGTACAGGGGACATTTACCAGGATGGTGCCTGGACTGGAGAATTTCAGCTACGAGGAAAGATTAGAAATTTTGGAGTTGTTTTCTTTGGAACAGAGGAGGGTGATGGGAGACCTTATTGAGGTGTATAAAATTATGAGGGGCCTGGATAGAGTGAATAGGAAGGACCTGTTTCCCTTAGCAGAGGGGTCAATAACCAGGGAACTTAGATTTAAAGTAATTGTTAAGAGGTTTAGAGGAGATACGAGGGGAAATTTCTGATTGGGGTCTGGAACTCACGGCCTGAAAGGGTGGTAGAGGCAGAAACCTCACCACATTTAAAAAGCACTTGGATGTGCACTTGAAGTGCCGTAACCGACAGGGCTACGGACCCAGAGCTGGAAAATGGGATTAGGCTGGGTAGCTCTTTGTCGGCCGGCACGGACACGATGGGCCGAATGGCCTCCTTCTATGCTGTAAATTTCTATGATTCTATGGCTACCTCTTCCAGGTGTGCTGACAAAAGTCAGGTAAGGAAATCACATGCTATTGATGCAACTGTATCTGAAGCAACATTCCTGCTGCTCCTGGCTGTGCAGGAGATACAGATCCCCACAGCCACACAGCCCCGGCCCATTCCTCTCTCCCCCCCCGCGCCCCAACCCCCCCCCACCACCACACCCAGCAACTCGCCAAGGCTTCTTCGGCAGCACCTCCCAAACCCGCGGCCTCTACCACCTAGAAGGACAAGGGCAGCAGGCGCATGGGAACACCACCACCTCCACGTTCCCCTCCCAGTCACACACCATCCTGACTGGGAAATATATCGGCCGTTCCTTCATCGTCGCTGGGTCACAATCCTGGAACTCCCTCCCTAACAGCACTGTGGGAGCACCTTCACCACACGGACTGCAGCGGTTCAAGAAGGCGGCTCACCACCACCTTCTCAAGGGGCAGTTAGGGATGGGCAATAAATGCCGGCCTTGCCAGCGACGCCCACATCCCAGGAAAAATGTTTTTAAAACTTCCCCTCACCCCACTCAACCCCTAACCTCCTCCGCCCCCAATCTGTCTCCCCACTGCTATTCCACAATCTCCCAAGCCCACCTCCCCTGCCACCTGCACACCCCACCCCCGCAATTCCTGATTAAAATGTTTAACTATCTCTGAATCTAAACATCAAAAAAGAATTTACAAACTAAGTATTTTTAAACACATACAACAATATTGGATTTTGCAATCAGTGACAACACATTCATATTTCCCACTTCTAAGAGTGGAGACGTTAACGAGAATGACAATTGTTCACGAGTTCTGATCTTCTCACAAGGGCGACAGTAACCCATCGCTGTAGGTGTGGCATCCTCCAATATTCTGTCTATTGACCCTCTCTCGAGTAACACTGGAGCACCGGCTTTCATTTCTCTGCCAACTATAATATTTGAGTTGTTTCATTGGCTGCAGAATGACATTAGCACTGTGCCATCTCATGTAATGTCCAGCTCCCCTCCATCAATAGACCACGTCGCAGAAGGCTCGGCTAACAATATAACATGTGTTTCATGGGCATGTATTAACTTTATCTAAAATAAGATTTTATCTCATCGTTCAGATGAGACATTAAACCGAGGCCCCGCCTGGTCTCTCAGGTGGATGTAAAAGATCCCACGGCACTATTTGGAAGAAGAGCAGGGGAGTTATCCCCAGTGTCCTGCGGCCAATATTTATCCCTCAATCAACATCACTAAAACAGATGATCTGGGTCATTATCACATTGCTGTGTGTGGGAGCTTGCTGTGCGCAGATTGGTTACTGCTTTTCCCACATTACAACAGCGACTAAACTCCAAAAGTACTTCATTGGCTGTAAAGCGCTTTGAGACGCTCTGAGGTTACGAAAGTTGCTAGTCTGGTCCGCTGGTATTTTGGACAATAATTCCGGGTTTTATTTTACTGAATATCAAATGGGATTTTCTCAAAAATGACTGGTTTTTGGACAGCCGGATTTGAGAAGTTAACAACATAAGAAATAGGAGCAGGAGTCGGCCATACGGCCCCTCGAGCCTGCTCCGCCATTTAATACGATCATGGCTGATCCGATCATAGAAACATAGAAAATAGGCGCAGGAGTAGGCCATTTGGTCCTTCTAGCCTGCACCGCCATTCAATGAGTTCATGGCTGAACATGCAACTTCAGTACCCCATTCCTGCTTTCTCGCCATACCCCTGATCCCCCTAGTAGTAAGGACTTCATCTAACTTCTTTTTGAATATATTTAGTGAATCGGCCTCAACAACTTTCTGTAGTAGAGAATTCCAGGTTCACAACTCTCTGGGTGAAGAAGTTTCTCCTCATCTCGATCCTAAATGGCTTACCCCTTATCCTTAGACTGTGTCTCCTGGTTCTGGACTTCCCCAACATTGGGAACATTCTTCCTGCATCTAACCTGTCCAAACCCATCAGAATTTTAAACGTTTCTATGAGGTCCCCTCTCATTCTTCTGAACTCCAGTGAATACAAGCCCAGTTGATCCAGTCTTTCTTGATAGGTCAGTCCCGCCATCCCGGGAATCAGTCTGGTGAATCTTCGCTGCACTCCCTCAATAGCAAGAATGTCCTTCCTCAGGTTAGGAGACCAAAACTGTACACAATACTCCAGGTGTGGCCTCACCAAGGCCCTGTACAACTGTAGCAACACCTCCCTGCCCCTGTACTCAAATCCCCTCGCTATGAAGGCCAACATGCCATTTGCTTTCTTAACCGCCTGCTGTACCTGCATGCCAACCTTCAATGACTGATGTACCATGACACCCAGGTCTCGTTGCACCTCCCCTTTTCCTAATCTGTCACCATTCAGATAATAGTCTGTCTCTCTGTTTTTACCACCAAAGTGGATAACCTCACATTTATCCACATTATACTTCATCTATCATGCATTTGCCCACTCACCTAACCTATCCAAGTCGCTTTGCAGCCTCATAGCATCCTCCTCGCAGCTCACACTGCCACCTAACTTAGTGTCATCTGCAAATTTGGAGATACTACATTTAATCCCCTCGTCTAAATCATTAATGTACAGTGTAAACAGCTGGGGCCCCAGCACAGAACCTTGTGGTACCCCACTAGTCACTGCTTGCCATTCTGAAAAGTCCCCATTACTCCTACTCTTTGCTTCCTGTCTGACAACCAGTTCTCAATCCATGTCAGCACACTACCCCCAATTCCATGTGCTTTAACTTTGCACATTAATCTCTTGTGTGGGACCTTGTCGAAAGCTTCTGAAAGTCCAAATACACCACATCAACTGGTTCTCCCTTGTCCACTCTACTGGAAATATCCTCAAAAAATTCCAGAAGATTTGTCAAGCATGATTTCCCTTTCACAAATCCATGCTGACTTGGACCTATCATGTCACCTCTTTCCAAATGCACTGCTATGACATCCTTAATAATTGATTCCATCATTTTACCCACTACCGATGTCAGGCTGACTGGTCGATAATTCCGTTTTCTCTCTCCCTCCTTTTTTAAAAAGTGGGGTTACATTGGCTACCCTCCACTCAATAGGAACTGATCCAGAGTCAATGGAGTGTTGGAAAATTACTGTCAATGCATCCGCTATTTCCAAGGCTACCTCCTTAAGTACTCTGGGATGCAGTCCATCAGGCCCTGGGGATTTATCGGCCTTCAATCCCATCAATTTCCCCAATACAATTTCCCGACTAATAAGGATTTCCCTCAGTTCCTCCTCCTTACTAGACCCTCTGACCCCTTTTATATCCGGAAGGTTGTTTGTGTGCTCCTTAGTGAATACCGAACCAAAGTACTTGTTCAATTGGTCCGCCATTTCTCTGTTCCCCGTTATGACTTCTCCTGATTCTGACTGCAGGGGACCTACGTTTGTCTTTACTAACCTTTTTCTCTTTACATATCTATAGAAACTTTTGCAATCCGTCTTAATGTTCCCTGCAAGCTTCTTCTCGTACTCCATTTTCCCTGCCCTAATCAAACCCTTTGTCCTCCTCTGCTGAGTTCTAAATTTCTCCCAGTCCCCGAGTTCGCTGCTATTTCTGGCCAATTTGTATGCCACTTCCTTGGCTTTAATACTATCCCTGATTTCCCTTGATAGCCACGGTTGAGCTACCTTCCCTTTTTTATTTTTACGCCAGACAGGAATGTACAATTGTTGTCGTTCATCCATGCGGTCTCTAAATGTCTGCCATTGCCCATCCACAGTCAACCCCTTAAGTATCATTCGCCAATCTATCCTAGCCAATTCACGCCTCATACCTTTAAAGTTACCCTTCTTTAAGTTCTGGACCATGGTCTCTGAATTAACTGTTTCATTCTCCATCCTAATGCAGAATTCCACCATATCACTCTTCCCCAAGGGGCTTCGCACAACGAGATTGCTAATTAATCCTCTCTCATTACACAACACCCAGTCTAAGATGGCCTCCCCCCTAGTTGGTTCCTCGACATATTGGTCTCTCGACATATTGGTCTAGAAAACCATCCCTTATGCACACCAGGAAATCCTCCTCCACCGTATTGCTTCCAGTTTGATTAGCCCAATCTATGTGCATATTAAAGTCACCCATTATAACTGCTGCACCTTTATTGCATGCACTCCTAATTTCCTGTTTGATGCCCTCCCCAACATCACTACTACTGTTTGGAGGTCTGTACACAACTCCCACTAACGTTTTTTGCCCTTTGGTGTTCTGCAGCTCTACCCATATAGATTCCACATCATCCAAGCTAATGTCCTTCTTAACTATTGCATTAATCTCCTCCTTAACCAGCAATGCTACCCCACCTCCTTTTCCTTTTATTCTATCTTTCCTGAATGTTGAATACCCCTGGATGTGGAGTTCCCAGCCCTGATCATCCTGGAGCCACGCCTCTGTAATCCCAATCACATCATATTTGTTAACATCTATTTGCACAGTTAATTCATCCACCTTATTACGGATACTCCTTGCATTAAGACACAAAGCCTTCAGGCTTGTTTTTTTTAACACCCTTTGTCCTTTTAGAATTTTGCTGTACATTGGCCCTTTTTGTTCTTTGCCTTGGGTTTCTCTGCCCTCCACTTTTCCTCATCTCCTTTCTGTCTTTTGCTTTTGTCTCCTTTTTGTTTCCCTCTGTCTCCCTGCATTGGTTCCCATCCCCCTGTCATATTAGTTTAACTCCTCCCCAACAGCACGAGCAAACACTCCCCCTAGAACATTGGTTCCGGTCCTGCCCAGGTGCAGACCGTCCGGTTTGTACTGGTCCCACCTCCCCCAGAACCGGTTCCAATGCCCCAGGAATTTGAATCCCTCCCTGCTGCACCACTGCTCAAGCCACGTATTCATCTGCGCTATCCTGCAATTCCTACTCTGACTAGCACGTGGCACTGGTAGCAATCCCGAGATTACTACTTTTGAGGTCCTACTTTTTAATTTAGCTCCTCGCTCCTTAAATTCGTTTCGTAGGACCTCATCCCGTTTTTTACCTATGTCGTTGGTACCAATGTGCACCATGGACTCAGCTCCACTTCCCTACCTGCTCCCTATAACCCTTCACTCCCTTATTGCTCAAAAATCTGTCTATCTCCGCCTTAAATATATATTCAAATGACCCAGCCTCCACAGCTCTCTGGGGAGATTTACAACCCTCAGAGAAGAAATTCCTCCTCATCTCAGTTTTAAATGGGCGGCCCCTTATTCTGAGACTATGTCCCCTAGGAGAGGCCAGCCCACACTGTGCGATATGTGTGCGCACTGGGTCCGTGCAGCAGAGCTGGTCTCCAGTCGTCCTGGTTAACCTTGCCCCTGGACCAAGACCTCGCTCTGTCAAACCCCGTGTGGTGGCTGGTGTGCAACGGCCACCCCACGTT
Organism: Pristiophorus japonicus; assembly: GCF_044704955.1. Classification (NCBI taxonomy): domain Eukaryota; kingdom Metazoa; phylum Chordata; class Chondrichthyes; family Pristiophoridae; genus Pristiophorus; species Pristiophorus japonicus. Next base: position 4,887,069 of record NC_091989.1, on the reverse strand, counting down.
AAAAAAATCCACGCACAGGCATCTTCCACCCTTCACGATGTAGTTCGGGATCTGGAATATTAGGTCCTTCATTGAAACACCTGTGAACTCATCCCTTTTTGGTGTGGAAGCAAGTCATCCTCGATACGAGGGACCGCCTATGGTGATGATGATGATGATGATAGCAGTGAAATCACGGAACCTACCCCCAGCCCCGGCACCATCACAGACACAGACACCAGGCGAGCAGGGGATTCACAGCTGTACCTCCCCAAGGCTGGTGCAACTCCCAGATAAAAGGGTGACACAGGAAGGGGCTACCATGCGGAGAGGCAATAGAAAATGCCGCCTTCATTGTCGACACTTGACTTCTTCCAATGTGATAACTTTGCTGAGTGAACAGACACAGCGTCCTCTATCCCGTTCAACCTGCGATTCCCACTCACAGCACTGAATCATTTCTTTCAAACACCAAGTACAATGTAACTCCATTTTTTAATAAACTATGCTCAATAGCATCGATCAGCATTTATTTTTGATACAGGTGCAGCGTCCAAAATCCGGAGTTCCGGAATCCGTAAAATGTTCCGGAATCTGGGCCCGACGACCCTGCCGACCTCGGGCCTCCTCGTCGGCCCTCCCGAACACCTCCTCGGCGGGAACGCCCCACCTTCGTGACGTTCCGAAATCCGGAAATACCCGAACCTGGGCTCGGGTGTTTCTGGACTCGTGACATCAGAAAACTCGAAAATCCGGAAAAGCCCGGATTCCGAAACGGCCTCGGTTACGAGGTTTCCGGATTTTAGGCACTGCACCTGTATCGCTAAAAGATCAGTGTTCCAAGGAAATTCTAAATCAAGGCCCAGAAATTGGTCTTGGCCTGTTATACACAGCGCCTGATATTCAGTCGTTGAGTATATTCAAGGTGGGCAGAGGAAACGTTTCAGGGACACCCTCAAAGCCTCCCTGATAAAGTGCAACATCCCCATCGACAGCTGGGAGTCCCCGGCCAAAGACCGCCCGAAGTGGAGGAAGTGCATCCGGGAGGGCGCTGAGCACCTCGAGTCTCGTCACCGAGAGCATGCAGAAACCAAGCGCAGGCAGAGGAAGGAGCGTGCGGCAAACCAGTCCCACCCACCCTTTCCTTCAACCACTGTCTGTCCCACCTGTGACAGAGACTGTAATTCCTGTATTGGACTGTTCAGTCACCTGAGAACTCACTTTTAGAGTGGGAGCAAGTCTTCCTCGATTCCGAGGGACTGCCGATGATGATGATGATATTCAAGGACTCGAGGGGAATCCACGGATATGGGGATCGGGTGGGAAAGTGGAGTTGAGGTCGAAGTTCAGCCATGATCTTATTGAATGGCGGAGCAGGCTCGAGGGACCAAATGGCCGACTCCTGCTCCTGATTCTTATGTTCAGTCGCGTTGACGGCAGCGGGCGCTACGTATAACAGCCAGAGACGAATTTCTTGGCCCAAAGCTCTTAATTACTTCCCCATTTGCAATTGGTCAGCCCACTCGACACAAAGTCGCCTGCGGAATCAGGAAAGAAACGAAAAGCACACGAGAAAACAGGTTCATAAATCGCTTCACCAAATCTTAGTGCAGAGCGTCTTAAACACACACGCCATGAATAGCCCAGCTAACCTATCAGGGGCCGGGTGGTTTGTGAGATTTGTGGCTCGGAGGGAGCGGGGCTGGAGCCTGTTACCCTCCTCTCCCCAGCCAACGTGAACCGCGACGGTCAGAGCTTGGGATGTACAATCAGGGCGTGTCACTCCGACCCTTCCCCGGGCACAGCGACAACACTCACTCTCTGGAACCTTGTTCCCCCATCTGCCCACCAGCAGATTTCTTTCACCATTTGCCCAGAGTAATATCTCTAAGTCACTTTAGAAAGGCCTTGGAGAGGGTGCAGAGGAGATTTACTAGACTGGTCCCGGGGATAAGGAGGGTCTTCAGCGACATGGAGAGACTGGAGAAGCTGGGGTTGTTCTCCTTGGAGCAGAGAAGGTTTGATAGGTTTTCAAAATCATGAAGGGCTTTGATAAGAATAAATAAGGAGAAAATGTTTCCACTGGTAGAAGGGTCAATAACCAGAGGACACAGTTTTAAGATAAAAGAACCATATTTATTTTTATACAGCGAGTTGTTGTGATCTGAAATGCGCTGCCTGTAAGGGCGATGGAAACAGATTTAGTATTAACTTTCAAAAAGAGAACTGGATAAATAATTGAAGGGGAAGAGTTGCAGGCGTTATGGGGAAAGGACAGGACAATGGGACGTCACAGGAGCATTATTAAACAAAATGTGATACCGAGTCACATAAGGAGAAATTAAGGCAGATGACCAAAAGCTTGGTCAAAGAGGTAAGAACATAAGAACATAGGAAATAGGAGGAGTCGGCCATTCGGCCCCTCGAGCCTGCTCCACCATTCAATAAGATCACGGCTGATCTGATCATGGACTCAGCTCCACTTCCCCGCCCGCTCCCCATAACCCTTTACTCCCTTATCGCTCAAAAATCTGTCTATCTCTGCCTTAAATATATTCAATGACCCAGCCTCCACATCTCTCTGGGGCAGAGACTTCCACAGATTTACAACCCTCAGAGAGAAGAAATTCCTCCTTATCTCAGTTTTAAATGGGAGGCCCCTTATTCTAACACTATGTCCCCTAGTTTTAGTTTCCACTATGAGTGGAAATATCCTCTCTGCATCCACCTTGTCGAGCCCTCTCATTATCTTATATGTTTTGATAGGATCACCTCTCATTCTTCTGAACTCCAATGTGTAGAGGCCCAAACTACTCAAACTATTTTCATAAGTCAACCCCCTCATCTCCGGAATCAACCTAGTGAGCCTTCTCTGAACAGCCTCCAATGCAAGTATATCCTTCCTTAAATACAGAGACTAAAACTGTACGCAGTACTCCAGGTGTGGCCTCACCAATACCCTGTACAGTTGTAGCAGGACTTCTCTGCTATTATACTCTATCCCCCCTTGCAATAAAGGCCAACATTCCATTGGCCTTCCTGTTCTCTTACTGTACCTTATTACTAACTTTTTGTGTTTCATGCACAAGGACCCCCAGGTCTCTCTGTACTGCAGCACTTTGCAATTTTTCTCCATTTAAATTATAATTCGCTTTTCTATTATTTCTGCCAAAATGGATAACCTCACATTTTCCCATATTATATTCCATCTGGCAAATGTTTGCCCACTCACTTAGCCTGTCTATATCCCTTTGCAGATTTTTTGTGTCCTCCTCACAATTTGCTTTCCCACCCATCTTTGTATCATCAGCAAACTTGTCTACATTACACTCGGTCCCTTCCTCCAAGTCATTAATATAGATTGTAAATAGTTGAGGCCCCAGCACCGATCCCTGTGCCACCCCACTAGTCACTGTTTACCAACCGGAAAATGATCCATTTATTCCGACTCTCTGTTTTCTGTTAGTTAGCCAATCCATGCTAATATATTACCCCCAATCCCTTAAACATTTATCTTGTGCAGTAACCTTTTATGTGGCACCTTATCAAATGCCTTCTGGAAATCCAAATACACCACATCCATTGGTTCCCCCTTATCCATCCTCAAAGAAGTCCAGCAAATTTGTCAAACATCATTTCCCTTTCATAAAACCATGCTGACTTTGCTTAATTGAATTCTGCTTTTCCAAATATCCTGCTACTGCTTCCTTAATAATGGACTCCAGCATTTTCCCAACGACAGATGTTAGGCTAACTGGTCTATAGTTTCCTGCTTTTTGTCTGCCTCCTTTTTTAAATAGGGGCGTTACATTTGCAGTTTTCCAATCCGCTGGGACCTCCCCAGAATCCAGGGAATTTTGGTAGATTACAACCATTGCATCCACTTCTTTTAAGACCCTCGGATGTAAGCCATCAGGTCCAGGGGACTTGTCCACCTTTAGTCCCATTATTTTACCGAGTACTACTTTATTAGTGATAGTGCTTGTATCTAGTTTCTCCCTCCCTATTGGCCCTTGATTATCCACTATTGGGATGTTTTTAGTGTCTTCTACCGATACAAAATATTTGTTCAACTTCTCTGCCATTTCCCTGTTCTCCATTATTAATTCCCCAGTCTCATCCTCCAAGGGACCAACATTTATTTTAGCCACTCTTTTCCTTTTTATGTACCTGTAGAAACTCTTACTATCTGTTTTTCTATTTCACAAGAACATAAGAACATAAGAATTAGGATCAGGAGTAGGCCATCTAGCCCCTCTAGCCTGCTCCGCCACTCTGGCTGATCTGGCCGTGGACTCAGCTCCACTTACCCGCCCGCTCCCCGTAACCTTTAACTCCCTTATTGGTTAAAAATCTATCTATCTATTTGATTTGAATACATTCAATGAGCTAGCCTCAACTGCTTCCCTGGGCAGAGAATTTCACAAATTCACAACCCTCTGGGAGAAGAAATTCCTTCTCAACTCGGTTTTAAATTGGCTCCCCTACATTTTGAGGCTGTGCCCCCTAGTTCTAGTCTCCCCGACCAGTGGAAACAACCTCTCTGCCTCTATCTTGTCTATCCCTTTCATTATTTTAAATGTTTCCATAAGATCACCCCTCATCCTTCTGAACTCCAACGAGTAAAGACCCAGTCTACTCAATCTATCATCATAAGGTAATCCCCTCATCTCCGGAATCAGCCTAGTGAATCGTCTCTGTACTCCCTCCAAAGCTAGTATATCCTTCCTTAAGTAAGGGGACCAAAACTGCACGCAGTACTCCAGGTGCGGCCTCACCAATACCCTGTACAGTTGCAGCAGGACCTCCCTGCTTTTGTACTCCATCCCTCTCGCAATGAAGGCCAACATTCCATTTGCCTTCCTGATTACCTGCTGCACCTGCAAACTAACTTTTTGGGATTCATGCACAAGGGCCCCCAGATCCCTCTGCACCGCAGCATGTTGTAATTTCTCCCCATTCAAATAATATTCCCTTTTACTATTTTTTTTTCCAAGGTGGATGACCTCACATTTTCCGACATTGTATTCCATCTGCCAAACCTTAGCCCATTCGCTTAACCTATCTAAACCTCTTTGCAGCCTCTCTGTGTCCTCTACACAACCCGCTTTCCCACTAATCTTTGTGTCATCTGCAAATTTTGTTACACTACACTCTGTCCCCTCTTCCAGGTCATCTATGTATAATGTAAACTGTTGTGGTCCCAGCACCAATCCCTGTGGCACACCACTAACCACCGATTTCCAACCCGAAAAGGACCCATTTATCCCGACTCTCTGTTTTCTGTTAGCCAGCCAATTCTCGATCCATGCTAATACATTTCCTCTGACTCCGCGTACCTTTATCTTCTGCAGTAGCCTTTTGTGTGGCACCTTATCAAATGCCTTTTGGAAATCTAAATACACCACATCCATCGGTACATCTCTATCCACCATGCTCGTTATATCCTCAACGAATTCCAATAAATTAGTTAAACATGATTTCCCCTTCATGAATCCATGTTGCGTCTGCTTGATTGCACTATTCCTATCTAGATGTCCTGCTATTTCTTCCTTAATGATAGCTTCAAGCATTTTCCCCACTACAGATGTTAAACTAACCGGCCTATAGTTACCTGCCTTTTGTCTGCCCCCTTTTTTAAACAGAGACGTTACATTAGCTGCTTTCCAATCCGATGGTACCTCCCCAGAGTCCAGAGAATTTTGGTAGATTATAACAAATGCATCTGCTATAACTTCCGCCATTTCTTTTAATAAGGACCAGGGGACTTGTCTACCTTGAGTCCCATTAGCCTGTCCAGCACTACCTCCCTAGTGATAGTGATTGTCTCAAGGTCCTCCCTTCCCACATTCCTGTGACCAGCAGTTTTTGTATCTTCCACTGTGAAGACCGAAGCAAAATAATTGTTTAAGGTCTCAGCCATTTCCACATTTCCCATTATTAAATCCCCCTTCTCATCTTCTAAGGGACCAACATTTACTTTAGTCACTCTTTTCCGTTTTATATATCGGTAAAAGCTTTTACTATCTGATTTTATGTTTTGCGCAAGTTTACTTTCATAATCTATCTTCCCTCTCGATCATTGTTTTATTCGTTCTTTGTTGGCTTTTAAAAGTTTCCCAATCCTTTGGCCTCCCACTAGTCTTGGCCACATTGTATGCCCTTGTTTCCAATTTGATACCATCCCTTATTTCCTTAGTTAGTCACGGATGGTTATCCCTTCTCATTGGGATATATTTTTGTTACGAGTTATGAAATAGCTCCTTAAATGTCTGCCATTGCTGATCAACCGTCCCATACTTTAATCTATTTTCCCAGTCACTTTAGCCAACTTTGCCGTCATACCTTTGTAGTCACCTTTATTTAAGCTTAAGACACTGGTTTGAAATCCAACTTTCTCACCCTCCAACTGAATTTGAAATTCAACCATGCTATGATCACTCTTTCCTCGAGAATCCTTTACTAGGAGATCATTTATTAATCCTGTCTCATTACACAGTATCAGGTCTAAGATAGCCTGCTCCCTGGTTGGTTCCGCAATGTACTGTTCAAGGAAACGATCCCGGATACACTCTGTGAACTCTTCCTCAAGGCTACCCTGGCCAATTTGCTTTGTCCAATCAAGTTGAAGGTTAAAATCGCTCATGATTATTGCCGTTCCTTTTTTACAAGCCTCCATTATTTCTTCATTTGTACTCTGTCCAACAGTGTAGCTACTGTTGGGGGCCTATAGACTACACCCACCAGCGACTTTTTCCCCATATTATTCCTTAGCTCCACCCAAACTGATTCAACATCTTGATCTTCTGAGCCAATATCGTTTCTCACTAACGCACTGATCCCATCCTTTATTAACAGTACTACCCCACCTCCTTTTCCTTTCTGTCTGTCCTTCCAAATTGTCACGGTAGGTTTTAAGGAACGTCTTAAAGGAGGAGAGAGAAGTAGAGAATCTCAGAGATAGGGCCTCGTTAATGCTGAGCGACTGAAGTCGGGGATGGCCAAGAGGCAGAATTGGAGGAGCGCAGAGATCTCGGAGGATTGTGGGGCTGGAGGACTTTTCAAGAATATGTTTGCAACAAGCAGGACGTGAAGAACCAGAACCTTGCCAACTTTGACCTCGAAGAGATTCCTGAAAGTAAACTGAAACCAGAAGGCACAGAAACCTGGATGTCCACACCAACAGGCCAGCCAGGAACATCATTTCTGTCACTTTATCATCCACCCCACAGGATCGACTCTCCAGCCATGCCTTACTATCAAAATGGTGGTCCAGGTGATGCTAAATGACACATTGGAATTCAGAAGAATGAGAGGTGATCTTACCGAAACGTATAAGATTATGAGGGGGCTTGACAAGGTGGATGCAGAGAGGATGTTTCCACTGATGGGGGAGACTAGAACTAGGGGGCATGGTCTTAGAATAAGGGGCCGCCCATTTAAAACTGAGATGAGGAGAAATTTCTTCTCAAGAGGATTGTAAATCTGTGGAATTCTCTGCCCCAGAGAGCTGTGGAGGCTGGGTCATTGAATATATTTAAGGCGGAGATAGACAGATTCTTAACCAATAAGGGAGTAAAGGGTTATGGGGAGCGGGCAGGGAAGTGGAGCTGAGTCCATGAACAGATCAGCCATGATCGTATTGAATGGCGGAGCAGGCTCGAGGGGCCGAATGGCCGACTCCTGCTCCTATTTCTTATGTTCTTATGCTGAAGCAGTCTGCGCACGGGGTGCCCAGTGCACCATGTGCTGCCCATGTGTGGGGACTTGCAGTGGGGGCACTGGATACTCAGTCGATCGCGGGTCTCAACAATCCAGGGCTCCCGCCCCGAACCGGAGTGCTTTAGGTGCATAACACTGCAATCACCACCAAATACAGGTAACAAACTAATAACCATAATTCATCTGGCCACAACCTCCAAACAGAAATGTAACATTCTATGCACTTGTGTAAGCTGAGAGATTCAACAAACACCATGAGAATGCTGGAGATTAACCAAACCTAAAATATAGTTAAACATTTCCATTTTTGGAAACGATAAGTTAAATGCACAAAATCCCTCCAACAAAATAATACAATCGCTTCAAGGCCCCATTTATAATCGGCAAACAAGGTTTTCATAATGGTACTGTACTGCCCTGGTCACAGGGACCGCCCTCTGGGTCACCGCGCTCTGGGACAGCGCGCTCTGGGTCGCCGCGCTCTGGGTCGCCGCGCTCTGGGTCACCGCGCTCTGGGACAGCGCGCTCTGGGTCGCCGCACTCTGGGACAGCTTGCTCTGGGTCGCCACGCTCTGGGACAGCGCCCTCTGGGTCGCCGCGCTCTGGGACAGCTTGCTCTGGGTCGCCGCGCTCTGGGACAGCTTGCTCTGGGTCGCCGCGCTCTGGGTCGCCGTGCTCTGGGTCACCGCGCTCTGGGACAGCGCGCTCTGGGACAGCGCGCTCTGGGACAGCGCGCTCTGGGTCGCCGCGCTCTGGGTCGCCGCGCTCTGGGTCACCGCGCTCTGGGTCACCGCGCTCTGGGTCACCGCGCTCTGGGACAGCGCGCTCTGGGCCGCCGCGCTCTGGGACAGCGCGCTCTGGGTCGCCGCACTCTGGGACAGCGCGCTCTGGGTCGCCGCACTCTGGGACAGCGCGCTCTGGGTCGCCGCGCTCTGGGTCTAGACCATCGGAGCAGGCCGGGGAGCGGAAGGAGCAGCGTGGCAGCGTACCACTCCAGGGAGCAGAAAAGCAATGGCAGTCACCAAGGTCCAGGTCGGTGATTGGATCGTGGGCAGGTACAGCAGGAGCGGCGAGGGCGGGGCGAAGGAGCGGCGAGAGATTGTAGAGGGACATGATCGGGGCCCAGGAGAGGAGAGGGCCCAGGGGCAGCATGGGCTAGCCCACACTGCGATATGTGTGCGCACTGGGTCTGTGCAGCAGAGCAGGTCTCCAGTCCTTGCCACTGGACCAAGACCTCGCTCTGTCAAGCCCGTGTGGTGGCTGGTGTGCAACGGTCACCCCACGTTAAAAAAATCCACGCACAGGCATCTTCCACCCTTCAACATGTAGTTCGGGATCTGGAATATTAGGTCCTTCATTGAAACACCTGTGAACTTTTTGACATGGAAGCAAGTCATCCTCGGTTCGAGGGTCTGCTTATGAGATGAGACTCTGTGTCACTGTATTCTGGAACACTGTACTCTGGGACACTGTACTCTGGGACACTGTACTCTGGGACACTGTACCCTGGGTCACTGTACCCTGGGTCACTGTACTCTGGGACACTGTACTCTGGGACACTGTACTCTGGGGCACTGTAATCTGGGGCACTGTACTCTGGAACACTCTCCCTCTATTAACCCAACAGCTTCTTCCTTCGTCCTTCCCAATGGCGTGACCGAGACCCGGGACTCACTGGGTTGGCAATCACGGGAGCGACCAACATCCTGACTGTGGCATAACACACAAGCAAATATAGTACGCCAACCTCTGGACTCTGCTGCTCCTCACTTAAATATCCCGAGGGGCAGCATCTGTCATAGAAACATAGAAACATAGAAAATAGGTGCAGGAGCAGGCCATTCAGCCCTTCTAGCCTGCACCGCCATTCAATGAGTTCATGGCTGAACATGAAACTTCAGTACCCCCTTCCTGCTTTCTCGCCATAACCCTTGATCCCCCGAGTAGTAAGGACTTCATCTAACTCCCTTTTGAATATATTTAGTGAATTGGCCTCAACAACTTTCTGTGGTAGAGAATTCCACAGGTTCACCACTCTCTGGGTGAAGAAGTTTCTCCTCATCTCGGTCCTAAATGGCTTACCCCTTATCCTCAGACTGTGACCCCTGGTTCTGGACTTCCCCAACATTGGGAACATTCTTTCTGCATCTAACCTGTCTAAACCCGTCAGAATTTTAAACGTTTCTATGAGGTCCCCTCTCATTCTTCTGAACTCCAGTGAATACAAGCCCAGTTGATCCAATCTTTCTTGATAGGTCAGTCCCGCCATCCCGGGAATCAGTCTGGTGAACCTTCGCTGCACTCCCTCAATAGCAAGAATGTCCTTCCTCAAGTTAGGAGACCAAAACTGTACACAATACTCCAGGTGTGGCCTCACCAAGGCCCTGTACAACTGTAGCAACACCTCCCTGCCCCTGTATTCAAATCCCCTCGCTATGAAGGCCAACATGCCATTTGCTTTCTTAACCGCCTGCTGTACCTGCATGCTAACCTTCAATGACTGATGTACCATGACACCCAGGTCTCGTTGCACCTTCCCTTTTCCTAATCTGTCACCATTCAGATAATAGTCTGTCTCTCTGTTTTTACCACCAAAGTGGATAACCTCACATTTATCCACATTATACTTCATCTGCCATGCATTTGCCCACTCACCTAACCTATCTAAGTCACTCTGCAGCCTAATAGCATCCTCCTCGCAGCTCACACTGCCACCCAACTTAGTATCATCCGCAAATTTGGAGATACTGCATTTAATCCCCTCGTCTAAATCATTAATGTACAATGTAAACAGCTGGGGCCCCAGCACAGAACCTTGCGGCACTCCACTAGTCACTGCCTGCCATTCTGAAAAGTACCCGTTTACTCCTACTCTTTGCTTCCTGTCTGACAACCAGTTCTCAATCCATGTCAGCACACTACCCCCAATCCCATGTGCTTTAACTTTGCACATTAATCTCTTGTGTGGGACCTTGTCGAAAGCCTTCTGAAAGTCCAAATATACCACATCAACTGGTTCTCCTTTGTCCACTTTACTGGAAACATCCTCAAAAAATTCCAGAAGATTTGTCAAGCATGATTTCCCTTTCACAAATCCATGCTGACTTGGACCTATCATGTCACCATTTTCCAGATGCACTGCTATGACATCCTTAATAATTGATTCCATCATTTTACCCACTACTGAGGTCAGGCTGACCGGTCTATAATTCCCTGTTTTCTCTCTCCCTCCTTTTTTAAAAAGTGGGGTTACATTGGCTACCCTCCACTCCATAGGAACTGATCCAGAGTCAATGGAATGTTGGAAAATGACTGTCAATGCATCCGCTATTTCCAAGGCCACCTCCTTAAGTACTCTAGGATGCAGTCCATCAGGCCCTGGGGATTTATCGGCCTTCAATCCCATCAATTTCCCCAACACAATTTCCCGACGAATAAAGATTTCCCTCAGTTCCCCCTCATTACTAGACCCTCTGACCCCTTTTATATCCGGAAGGTTGTTTGTATCCTCCTTAGTGAATACCGAACCAAAGTACTTGTTCAATTGGTCTGCCATTTCTTTGTTCCCCGTTATGACTTCCCCTGATTCTGACTGCAGGGGACCTACGTTTGTCTTCACCAACCTTTTTCTCTTTACATACCTATAGAAACTTTTGCAATCCGCCTTAATGTTCCCTGCAAGCTTCTTCTCGTACTCCATTTTCCCTGCCCTAATCAAACCCTTTGTCCTCCTCTGCTGAGTTCTAAATTTCTCCCAGTCCCCAGGTTCGCTGCTATTTCTGGCCAATTTGTATGCCACTTCCTTGGCTTTAATACTATCCCTGATTTCCCTTGATAGCCACGGTTGAGCCACCTTCCCTTTTTTATTTTTACGCCAGACAGGAATGTACAATTGCTGTAATTCATCCATGCGGTCTCTAAATGTCTGCCATTGCCCATCCACAGTCAACCCCCTAAGTATCATTCGCCAATCTATCCTAGCCAATTCACGCCTCATACCTTCAAAGTTACCCTTCTTTAAGTTCTAGACCATGGTCTCTGAAATTACTGTTTCATTCTCCATCCTAATGCAGAATTCCACCATATTATGGTCACTCTTCCCCAAGGGGCCTCGCACAATGAGATTGCTAATTAATCCTCTCTCATTACACAACACCCAGTCTAAGATGGCCTCCCCCCTAGTTGGTTCCTGTCGGTGTGAGATCAGTTTCCACGTGCACTTTTCCAGCTCTCTCCCACTGCCGTCTGTTGCCTATGTGTCCAATCCCAAGGGGGTAATGATCTTCAAACTTCCCATCTGATGTCTCGCCAACATCACCAACTTCCAGCTTAGCACTGATCTCTTTCCCACCAAAGATGACACCCCTATCCGTGCTTGTGTTACCGCCAGAGTCATTTTTCCAATGCCCTCCTTGGTGATTATTTGAGATGCAGCCTTCATAAACTCCAACATCCAAATCACTGACACTGTAACGTACGCCCCTGTGAGCATGGTTTGTGGAGCTATTGAATCAGGAGTGGCTTAGCCAGTCACGTGATGTTCACAAGACTCAATAAAACCCCAGCCAGTTGGGTTCGGGGGATCCACGATGGGGCAGGTGGTTGTGAGCCTGGTGGATGAATTGGTAATGTGTCGTGTGATTGTTAAATCTTTGTTAATAAACCAACTAGTTCTTAATTCTTAAGCAAAGAACCCATGAAGCAAATACATTACAGCCATCTTTACCAATCCCGTACACCCATCACTCCTGTCTTTGCCAACCTACCTTTACTCTCTGTTCCTCACTTCAAAATCCCCATCCTTGTATTTTCATGGACTTGTGTCGCCCCGTTGCTACATCCTCCGCGAACCCACCATCCCTGCCCATGTCCTGTTGCCCTCTCACTCTGGCCTACTGTTTGTCCCACCTCCCATTGCTCTGCGATTGGGACAGAACTTCCAACCCTCTGGAACTCCCTCTACAAACCCTTGCGGCTCGCTACGTCTCTCCGCCATTGTTGCGCCCATCCTCGTGGTCACCTTTCTCAACTCCCAATTTTCCCGCGTAGTGAGGGGGGGGGGGGGGGGGGGAGGGTCTGCTTCTCCTCTGTGAAGCATTGTAGGACAATACATTATGTGAAAAGCACGATACAAATATAAGTGGCTGTTGCCGCTTTATTTCCAGATACTTTATCGCCGAATTCATGGTTCATTTCTTGCTGACTGAGAAATTCCATTTTAATACAAATTTGTCCTAAATTGTCGGCAGTTTAGTGCTGTGGATACAAACTGGGGAGTCCATATCATCTAACTATGTCATCAAACCAACTTTCTCTTTTAAAGAAATCTTTTTCCATAACTGCAGAAACTAATAACGTAAAACTAACAAAAACACCATTTCTGGAACCTTCACTTGCCAGCCGCCAGTCCCCCAAGTCTGACCTGCTCCCAGTTTCAGAATTGTTTTTGTCAATACTTTGCGGGGGGCGAAATTGCCCCGCGCCCCGATTGGGGGCGGTAACCAGTTGGGGGCGGGTCTCCCTGTGCCCGGCGCAGAAGTCCTGAACCCCGCCAATGAATTGGCCAATCTCGCGCACTCCACTTCCTTTAGGGGCGGGTCTCGGGGCAAGGCTGGGGCGAGTACTGTAGCGCTACGCGGACGCTCCGCGCGACGCTGTCGCGCTTCAACGCCCCTCCCCTTCGCTTAAAGGGGAGGGGGCCGCTGCGTACTCTGCACGGCCTCCGCGTGGCCACCAGGGGAGCGAGCGAGCGAGCGATCGGGGCTGCAGCCCAGCACCCAATACATAAGCCCCCAACTGACCTCTGAAAAGGGCAGTTTCTCCCCCCCGATATTCCAGCCACCCACCGCACCTCATTTTCCAACTAATAAATACAAACCGTTTCCAATTCAGCGTATCTCCGCTTACGGAAAAGCCTGCACACAGGACTCCAGACTACAATGAGCCTTTAGACGTCTGTGTGTGACCCCACGCACACTATATTTTGCAAAGGTATTCAACCACACTCAGAAACACTGTGCTCATGTTTCAGAGACGGAATAAAACCAGGCATGATCCACAGCAGAGCTCACCAGGGATCAGCAACAGACCAGCTTGTTAAATATTTATAGCAGTTTACAATCGTACTGATGAAAATGAATGGTCCACTTTGACAATAACGCAGTCACCACTTACTCTGGCTACTTACAATTACAAAGTGTTGGAAACGCTGTCCTTGCTGCTTGCTGGCATGCTTACACCGAGCTTCTTCCCCAAAAGGTCATCTCTAGAACAAATATGAAAGCAGGTTAGGAATCAGTGTCACAATTTAGTCGTTTCTGTGGGTGTTGTACATAAGAATTAGGAGCAGGAGTCGGCCATACGGCCCCTCGAGCCTGCTCCTCCATTTAATATCATGGCTGATCTTCAACCTCAACTCCACTCTCCCCACCACCCCCCGATCTCCATATCCCTCAATTCCCCTAGACTCCAAAAATCTTCAATCTCAGCCTTGAATATACGCAGAGAGCCTCCACAGCCCTCTGAGGCAGAGAATTCCAGTGATTCACCACCCTCTGAGTGAAGAAATTTCTCCTCATCTCAGTCCTAAATGGCCGACCCCTTATCCTGAGACTGTGACCCCTGGTTCTAGACTCTCCAGCCCGGGGGGAAACATCCTCCCTGCATCTACCCTGTGAATCTCCTTCAGAATATTACATGTTTCAATGAGATCACCTCTCATTCTTCTAAACTCCAGAGAGTATCGGCCCAATCTACTGAATCTCTCCTCAGGACAACCCTCTCATCCCAGGGATCGGTCTAGTGAACTTTCGTTGCACCGCCTCCAAGGCAGGTATATAATTCCGCAGATAGGGAGACCCAAACTGTGAACTCTAGGTGTGTCTGACTATTCCCCAAATTTACTGCACCAAAGGTGAGTAAAGATATGGGAGGCGATTCATCCCAGTTAATTCATGCTGGCATCTAAACCCAAAGGCCCTGGGTCATCTCTAATAACAAAAAAACATTAAAAAAGCAGAATTTTTTCTCATTCACTCACGGGATGTGGGCGTCACTGGCAAGGCCGGCATTTATTGCCCATCCCGAATTGCCCCTTGAGAAGGTGGTGGTGAGCCGCCTTCTTGAACCGCTGCAGTCCGTGTGGTGAAGGTGCTCCCACAGTGCTGTTAGGGAGGGAGTTCCAGGATTGTGACCCAGCGACGATGAAGGAACGGCCGATATATTTCCCAGTCAGGATGGTGTGTGACTGGGAGGGGAACGTGGAGGTGGTGGTGTTCCCATGCGCCTGCTGCCCTTGTCCTTCTAGGTGGTAGAGGTCGCGGGTTTGGGAGGTGCTGCCGAAGAAGCCTTGGCGAGTTGCTGCAGTGCATCTTGTAGATGGTACACACTGCAGCCACGGTGCGCCGGTGGTGGAGGGAGTGAATGTTGAAGGTGGTGGATGGGGTGCTGATCAACCAGCGGGCTGCGTTACTAAACATTGCTTGCGTGCTGCTGAGCTGAAGTTCCCGGCTTTAAACCCCTGGTCTATGCGGAGCAAACCAATCTCGACTGGGTGACAAAGTTGAGCCTCAGCACCACGAGGCTCTGGAGAGGCGAAAGCTAGCCTGGGTTACTGCTCCAGATCACGGTACGCCAACAGATGCTTGACACGCACGCCTGCGAAGGTTAGATGTTGGCAAAACTGTGTTCGGGTGCAATACCTTTCATGACACTCACCATCTTGGCTCAGGCAAGAAAAGTGGCAACCCAAGTGAGACTGGATACTGTGAGATAAAACTTACCTGCGTGTTGTGGTAGTGTTTTAATAAGGCTTTTGTTTAACTTTTATATGATAAAAGTAACTAAAATGCCTGTAAGCTTAGTTAACCATTTTCAGCAAAGCATGATGGTAAATCGAGCCAATACACTGGAACAGCTTGTTCGAGTTGGTTCTCAAGGCCAGAATATGAATTAGTCACGAAATAAAACAAAAGTCTACAACGTATTTCTTATCGCAAAAGTTACAGACTAAAACTAAATAATACGAGATTGTCTGTGTAGAAGTTCTGAGGGGAAAAATTATTCCTTTTGCAAAAAGGGAGGTTAGCAAGATAACGTTAGACTGTGCTATTGAAGGTCACAGGCGGGAGTCTTAGAATGAGATGTATTGTGAGGCTTAGAAGAGCTGCAGCTAGCACAGCATTGGAAATGGAGGAAACGGGTATAAGAGAAGCAGCTATTGAACCCTGAAGGCAGCACGAACACGGGGTAGAATGGAGGGGAACCACGGTCAACGGATCACAGCAAAACAGGGCCACAGTCACTCACTGGGCTTCCATTGAGGTTTCAAGGAACAGACTGTCTATCGCCTTGTTAAGTATTATTTCTTTGTACTGAAAGTAAACCACTTAATAAAATTTGTTGTGCTTATTTACAATATACCTGTACCCAGCGTGGTTTATCGTGGTCACGGACAGATATCTTCTGACAGATCTTATAAATCTTTCATTGGAGACTGACCACCTCATTCACCTGCACTGTGATCTCCGAGAACCAGGGAGAGAGGGACCTGAGGGAGGGGGTCAACAGGAATATATGTGCGTGTGCGTGCGTGTGTGTGCGCGCGTGTGTGCGCGCGATCGTGCATGCGTGTGCGTGCATGCGTGTGTGTGCGTGCGTGCGTGCGTGCGTGTGCGTGCATGCATGCGTGCATGTGTGTGTGCGCGTGCGTGCATGTGTGTGTGCGCGTGTGTGTGCGTGCGCGCGCGTGTGTGTGTGTGCGTGCGTGCGTGCGTGTGTTAGGCCCATGCAGCAGAGCAGGTCTCCAGTTGTCTTGGATCCCCTTGTCACTGGACCAAGACCTCGCTGTCAAGCCCGTGTGGTGGCTGGTGTGCAACGGCCACCCCACGTTAAACTAATCCATGCACAGGTATCTTCCATCCCTTCAGGATGTAGTTCGGGATCTGGTCCGCATTGGACCCATCAGTCACCTTAGAACTCATGTTAGTGTGGAAGCAAGTCATCCTCGACTCGGGGGGGGGTTGCCTCAGAAGAAGAAGAACTCTCCACACAAATCGCCGTCCTCAGGAGAATATTTTTAGAAAAAGCCACCTTGTAGAAGTACGCAGAGAGCAGATTTGATTTAACCCGAGTCCCGAGACCATGCTTTGCCCAGGGAGGGGAACAGCAGGGTTCCATACGAGAAGCACTGACATCTTCCATTAAGCTTTATTGAAAAAGTTTAAAAGCTGTCATGTCTGGCCGAGACTGTTGAGTGAATCAGCGGCAGGTGTGGCAAAGTGCTGCTCGAAGGGACAGCAGGATGGTTTCCCACGTAGCAAAGCCCGTAACATCAGCTGAGCAGTTGGGGAGAGGAGGAGAATGATTTAAAACATACACACGTTAAATTTAAAAAAGCTGAGATGGTTCATCTAGAAAGGTGTCAGCCTTTTTATGGGGGGAGGCAGGGGGGGTGGGGGTACAGGCCTATACCCCCAAGAGTGCCTCACTTATACCAGTGACACGATTAAGGTGGCAGGGCAGGTTGAGAAAGTGGTTAAAAAAGCTTATGGGATCCTGGGCTTCATAAATAGAGGCACAGAGTACAAAAGCAAGGGAGTTATGATGAACCTGTATAAAACACTGGTTCAGCCCCAACTGGAGTACTGTGTCCAATTCTGGGCACCGCACTTTAGGAAGGATGTGAAAGCCTTAGAGAGAGAGCAGAAAAGATTTACGAGAATGGTTCCAGGGATGAGGGACTTCAGTTCTGTGGATAGACTGGAGAAGCTGGGGTTGTTCGCCTTGGAGCAGAGAAGGTTGAGAGGAGATTTGATCGAGGTGTTCACAATCATGAGGGGTCTGGACAGAGTAGATCGAGAGAAACTGTTCCCATTGGTGGAAGGGTCGGGAACCAGAGGACACAGATTTAAGGCTATTGGCGACATGAGGAAAAACGTTTTTACGCAGCGAGTGGTTAGGATCTGGAATGTGCTGCCTGAGAGGGTGGTGGAGGCAGACTCAATCGTGGCTTTCAAAAGGGAGTTGGATAAGTACCTGAAGGAAAAAAATGCCATGGGGGAAGGGCAGGGAAGTGGGACTGGCTGAGGGGCTCTTGCAGAGAGCCGGCACGGGCTCGACGGGCCGAATGGCCTCCTTCTGTGCTGTGACCGTTCCATGATTCTCTGTGCTTGTTTGCCAGATGCTCAGCGTAACCCAGGTAGGGTCCGAGCTAATTCATGGCCTGGGAACTCCCTCCTCCAACTACACCCCCTCCATTAGCTCCCACGCTAACTCACCCTCCTTCACCCATTCCCCCACCAGCCAGAATAGGCCCCACAGAAACTCAGTGACCAGGCCAGGACCCGGCAGATCCAGGCCCCATCCTAATTCTCCGTCTCGCGCCTTATTTGCACCACTATGGAAATTCAGGGCCGTTATTGTACAGAATACCAAACTGTGGAGTGTGTTTGCAGGCACAGTGAAACATATCGAGCTTCACTATTATGTAATGCCCCTATTTAAAAAAGGAGGCAGACAGAGAGCAGAAAACTATACACCAGTTAGCCTAACATCTGTGGTTGGGAAAATGCTGAAGTCCATTATTAAGGAAGCAGTAGCAGGACATTTGGAAAAGTATAATTCAATTAAGCAGAGTCAGCATGGTTTTATAAAAGGGAAATCATGTTTGACATATTTGCTGGAGTTCTTTGAGGATGTAACGAGCAGGGTGGATGAGGGGGAACCAGTGGATGTGGTGTATTTGAATTTCCAGAAGGCATTCGATAAGGTGCCACATAAAAGGTTACTGCACAAGATAAAAGCTCACGGGATTGGGAGTAATAGATTAGCATGGATAGAGGATTGGCTAACTAACAGAAAACAGAGAGTCGGGATAAATGGGTCATTTTCCGATTGGCAAACAGTAACTAGTGGGGTACCGCAGGGATCGGTGCTGGGACCTCAACGATTTAAAATTCTGACGGGATTGGACAGGTTGGATGCAGGAAGAATGTTCCCGTTGCTGGGGAGTTCCAGAACCAGGGGTCATAGTCTAAGGATAAGGGGTAAGCCATTTAGGACCGAGATGAGGAGAAACTTCTTCACTCAGAGAGTGGTTAACCTGTGGAATTCTCTACCGCAGAAAGTTGTGGATGCCAGTTCATTAGATATATTCAAAAGGGAGTTAGATATAGCCCTTACGGCCAAAGGATCAAGGGGTATGGAGAGAAAGCAGGAAAGGGGTACTGAGGGAATGATCAGCCATGATCTTATTGAATGGTTCTGCAGGCTCAAAGGGCCGAATGGCCTACTCCCGCACCTAATTTCTATGTTTCTATATTAATGACATGGATGAAGGGACTGAGTGTAATGTAGCCAAGTTTGCTGATGATCCAAAGATGGGTGGGAAAGCAATTGTGAGGACACAAAGAATCTGCAAAGGGATATAGGCAGGCTAAGTGAGTGGGCAAAAATTTGGCAGATGGAATATAATGTGGGAAAGTGTGAGGTTATCCATTTTGGCAAATAAAATAAAAAAGCTAATTATTATTTAAGTGGAGAGAGATTACAAGATGCTGCAGTACAGAAGGACCTGGGGGTCCTTGTGCATGAAACACAAAAGGTTAGTATGCAGGTACAGCAAGTAATCAGGAAGGCAAATGGAATATTGGTCTTTATTGCAAGGGGGATAGAGTATAAAAGCAGAGAAGTCCTGCTACAACTGTACAGGGTATTGGTGAGGCCACACCTGGAGTACTGCATACAGTTTTGGTCTCCGCATTTAAGGAAGGATATACTTGCATTGGAGGCTGTTCAGAGAAGGTTCACTAGGTTGATTCTGGAGATGAGGGGGTTGACTTATGAAGAAAGGTTGAGTAGGTTGGGCCTCTACTCATTGGAGTTCAGAAGAATCAGAGGTGATCTTATTGAAACATATAAGATAATGAGGGGGCTCGACAAGGTGGATGCAGAAAGGATATTTCTACTCGTGGGGGAATCTAGAACTAGGGGGCATAGTTTAAGAATAAGGGGCCGCCCATTTAGAACAGAGATGAGCAATTTCTTCTCTCAGAGGGTTGTAAATCTGTGGAATTCTATGTGTTATGTCTGTAATGCACTTATAAGAACATAAGAATTAGGAACAGGAGTAGGTCATCTAGCCCCTCGAGCCTGCTCCGCCATTCAACAAGATCATGGCTGATTTGGCCGTGGACTCAGCTCCACTTACCCACCCGCTCCCCATAACCCTTAATTCCCTTCTTGGTTAAAAATCTATCTATCTGTGATTTGAATACATTCAATGAGCTAGCCTCAACTGCTTCCTTGGGCAGAGAATTCCACAGATTCACAACCCTCTGGGAGAAGAAATTCCTTCTCAACTCGGTTTTAAATTGGCTCCCCCGTATTTTGAGGCTGTGCCCCCTAGTTCTAGTCTCCCCGACCAGTGGAAACAACCTCTCTGCCTCTATCTTGTCTATCCCTTTCATTATTTTAAATGTTTCTATAAGATCACCCCTCATCCTTCTGAACTCCAACGAGTAAAGACCCAGTCTACTCAATCTATCATCATAAGGTAGCCCCCTCATCTCCGGAATCAGCCTAGTGAATCGAGGTTAGGATTAGGGTTAGGGTTAAGGTTATGAATGACTCCATGAGGCAATGTGTTGTACTCAAACTGTAGTGACTTTGGTCCTTTATTCGTAACTCGAGTGAGGCACTAGCATGCTGGGCAGCCTTTTATACTGGGTCCTGCACACCTATGTAGGTGACCCTCAGGTCTCCCACTGCAGTGCCCTCTGGTGGACAGCCTCGGTCACCGGGCAGGAAACCCCGGTCTCTACCAGTTGCACCCTCTAGTGATGCCAGCATAGTATATACCGTATATACTCGCGTATCATGCAACTTTTGAAGACCTAAATTGTAACCTAAATTTGGGGGGTCGCATGATACGCGAGATACAAAATTTGCGGGTGTGAAGTGCTGGCCAAGATTAGGCTGTTAGGCTGTTAAGCAGACCGTATCCACGCTGAATCTCGGCATGCTCCAACAATCCTCTATGTAAAGACATTTCTCTTGGTTTCTCCTCTCACTCTCCATGATGGTTGTAAATCGAATATCCCTGGTTGATATTAGTTCCTCGATACTCATGACCAAATCATTAGTTTATGTGGAAAACAAGCCAAGTTCCTGCAGCACACCACGAACTACATCCTCCCAATGCAAAAAAAAATCCATTTGACTCCTGCTGAAATTCTTCTCTTCAGGGGGGGAGAGAGTCGCGGAGGTCGGGGGGGAGAGAGAGTCGGGGAGGTTGGGGGGGAGAGAGAGTCGCGGAGGTCGGGGGGGAGAGAGAGTCGCGGAGGTCGGGGGGGAGAGAGAGTCGGGGAGGTTGGGGGGGAGAGAGAGTCGCGGAGGTCGGGGGGGAGAGAGAGTCGGGGAGGTTGGGGGGGAGAGAGAGTCGCGGAGGTCGGGGGGGGGAGAGTCGCGGAGGTCGGGGGGGAGAGAGTCGCGGAGGTCGGGGGGGAGAGAGTCGCGGAGGTCGGGGGGGAGAGAGAGTCGCGGAGGTCGGGGGGGGGGGGAGAGAGAGTCGCGGAGGTCGGGGGGGAGAGAGTCGCGGAGGTCGGGGGGGAGAGAGAGTCGCGGAGGTCGGGGGGGAGAGAGTCGCGGAGGTCGGGGGGGGGGAGAGAGTCGCGGAGGTCGGGGGGGGGAGAGAGTCGCGGAGGTCGGGGGGGGAGAGAGAGTCGCGGAGGTTGGGGGGAGAGAGAGTCGCGGAGGTCTGGGGGGGGAGAGAGTCGCGGAGGTCGGGGGGAGAGAGAGTCGCGGAGGTCGGGGGGGGAGAGAGAGTCGCGGAGGTCGGGGGGGAGAGAGAGTCGCGGAGGTCGGGGGGGAGAGAGTCGCGGAGGTCGGGGGGGAGAGAGAGTCGCGGAGGTCGGGGGGAGAGAGTCGCGGAGGCCGGGGGGGGGGGAGAGAGAGTCGCGGAGGTCGGGGGGGAGAGAGAGTCGGGGGAGAGAGAGAGTCGCGGAGGTCGGGGGGGGAGAGAGAGTCGCGGAGGTCGGGGGGGGAGAGAGAGTCGCGGAGGTCGGGGGGGGAGAGAGAGTCGCGGAGGTCGGGGGGGGGGAGAGAGAGTCGCGGAGGTCGGGGGGGGAGAGAGTCGCGGAGGTCGGGGGGAGAGAGTCGCGGAGGTCGGGGGGGGAGAGAGTCGCGGAGGTCGGGGGGGGAGAGAGTCGCGGAGGTCGGGGGGGAGAGAGTCGCGGAGGTCGGGGGGGAGAGAGAGTCGCGGAGGTCGGGGGGGAGAGAGTCGCGGAGGTCGGGGGGGAGAGAGTCGCGGAGGTCGGGGGGGGAGAGAGTCGCGGAGGTCGGGGGGGGGAGAGAGTCGCGGAGGTCGGGGGGGAGAGAGTCGCGGAGGTCGGGGGAGAGAGAGTCGCGGAGGTCGGGGGGGGAGAGAGAGTCGCGGAGGTCGGGGGGGGAGAGAGAGTCGCGGAGGTCGGGGGGGGGGAGAGAGAGTCACAGAGGTCGGGGGGGGGGGGAGAGAGTCGCGGAGGTCGGGGGGGAGAGAGTCGCGGAGGTCGGGGGGGAGAGAGAGTCGCGGAGGTCGGGGGGAGAGAGAGTCGCGGAGGTCGGGGGGGAGAGAGTCGCGGAGGTCGGGGGGGAAGAGAGTCGCGGAGGTCGGGGGGGAGAGAGTCGCGGAGGTCGGGGGAGAGAGAGTCGCGGAGGTCGGGGGGGGAGAGAGAGTCGCGGAGGTCGGGGGGGGAGAGAGAGTCGCGGAGGTCGGGGGGGGGAGAGAGAGTCACAGAGGTCGGGGGGGGGGGAGAGAGTCGCGGAGGTCGGGGGGGGAGAGAGTCGCGGAGGTCGGGGGGGGAGAGAGTCGCGGAGGTCGGGGGGGAGAGAGTCGCGGAGGTCGGGGGAGAGAGAGTCGCGGAGGTCGGGGGGGAGAGAGAGTCGCGGAGGTCGGGGGGAGAGAGAGTCGCGGAGGTCGGGGGGGAGAGAGAGTCGCGGAGGTCGGGGGGAGAGAGAGTCGCGGAGGTCGGGGGGGAGAGAGTCGCGGAGGTCGGGGGGGGGAGAGTCGCGGAGGTCGGGGAGAGAGAGTCGCGGAGGTCGGGGGGGGAGAGAGAGTCGCGGAGGTCGGGGGGGGAGAGAGAGTCGCGGAGGTCGGGGGGGAGAGAGTCGCGGAGGTCGGGGGGGGAGAGAGAGTCGCGGAGGTCGGGGGGGGGGAGAGAGAGTCGCAGAGGTCGGGGGGGAGAGTCGCGGAGGTCGGGGGGGGAGAGAGAGTCGCGGAGGTCGGGGGGGAGAGAGAGTCGCGGAGGTCGGGGGTGGTGAGAGAGTCGCGGAGGTCGGGGGGGAGAGAGAGAGTCGCGGAGGTCGGGGGGGAGAGAGAGTCGCGGAGGTCGGGGGGGAGGGGAGTCGCGGAGGTCGGGGGTGGTGAGAGAGTCGCGGAGGTCGGGGGGGGAGAGAGAGTCGCGGAGGTCGGGGGGGAGAGAGTCGCGGAGGTCGGGGGGGGAGAGAGAGTCGCGGAGGTCGGGGGGAGAGAGTCGCGGAGGTCGGGGGGGAGAGAGAGTCGCGGAGGTCGGGGGGGAGAGAGAGTTGCGGAGGTCGGGGGGGGGGGAGTCGCGGAGGTCGGGGGGGTGAGAGAGTCGCGGAGGTCGGGGGGGGAGAGAGAGTCGCGGAGGTCGGGGGGGAGAGAGTCGCGGAGGTCGGGGGGGGAGAGAGAGTCGCGGAGGTCGGGGGGGGAGAGAGAGTCGCGGAGGTCGGGGGGGGAGAGAGAGTCGCGGAGGTCGGGGGGGAGAGAGTCGCGGAGGTCGGGGGGGGAGAGAGAGTCGCGGAGGTCGGGGGGAGAGAGTCGCGGAGGTCGGGGGGGGAGAGAGAGTCGCGGAGGTCGGGGGGGAGAGAGAGTTGCGGAGGTCGGGGGGGGGGGAGTCGCGGAGGTCGGGGGGGTGAGAGAGTCGCGGAGGTCGGGGGGGGAGAGAGTCACGGAGGTCGGGGGGGAGAGAGAGTCGCGGAGGTCGAGGGGGGAGAGAGAGAGTCGCGGAGGTCGGGGGGGGAGAGAGAGTCGCGGAGGTCGGGGGGGGGGGAGAGTCGCGGAGGTCGGGGGGGGAGAGAGAGTCGCGGAGGTCGAGGGGGGAGAGAGAGAGTCGCGGAGGTCGGGGGGGGAGAGAGTCGCGGAGGTCGGGGGGGGAGAGAGAGTCGCGGAGGTCGGGGGGGGAGAGAGTCACGGAGGTCGGGGGGGAGAGAGAGTCGCGGAGGTCGAGGGGGGAGAGAGAGAGTCGCGGAGGTCGGGGGGGGAGAGAGTCGCGGAGGTCGGGGGGGGGGGAGAGTCGCGGAGGTCGGGGGGGAGAGAGAGTCACGGAGGTCGGGGGGGAGAGAGAGTCGCGGAGGTCGAGGGGGGAGAGAGAGAGTCGCGGAGGTCGGGGGGGGAGAGAGTCGCGGAGGTCGGGGGGGGAGAGAGAGTCGCGGAGGTCGGGGGGGGAGAGAGGGTCACGGAGGTCGGGGGGGGAGAGAGAGTCGCGGAGGTCGGGGGGGGAGAGAGAGTCGCGGAGGTCGGGGGGGGAGAGAGAGTCGCGGAGGTCGGGGGGGGGAGAGTCGCGGAGGTCGGGGGTGGGGAGAGTCGCGGAGGTCGGGGGGGGAGAGAGTCGCGGAGGTCGGGGGGGAGAGAGGGTCACGGAGGTCGGGGGGGGAGAGAGAGTCGCGGAGGTCGGGGGGGGAGAGAGAGTCGCGGAGGTCGGGGGGGAGAGAGTCGCGGAGGTCGGGGGGGGAGAGAGTCGCGGAGGTCGGGGGGGGGAGAGAGTCGCGGAGGTCGGGGGGGGGGAGAGAGTCGCGGAGGTCGGGGGGGGAGAGTCGCGGAGGTCGGGGGGGGGAGAGAGTCGCGGAGGTCGGGGGGGGAGAGTCGCGGAGGTCGGGGGGGGAGAGAGTCGCGGAGGTCGGGGGAGAGAGAGTCGCGGAGGTCGGGGGGGGGAGAGAGTCCCGGAGGTCGGGGGGGGGAGAGAGTCGCGGAGGTCGGGGGGGGGGGAGAGAGAGTCACGGAGGTCGGGGGGGAGAGAGTCGCGGAGGTCGGGGGGGGGGAGAGAGAGTCGCGGAGGTCGGGGGGGGAGAGAGAGTCGCGGAGATCGGGGGGGGGAGAGAGTCGCGGAGGTCGGGGGGGAGAGAGAGTCGCGGAGGTCGGGGGGGGAGAGAGTCGCGGAGGTCGGGGGGGGAGAGAGTCGCGGAGGTCGGGGGGGGAGAGAGTCGCGGAGGTCGGGGGGGGGAGAGAGAGTCGCGGAGATCGGGGGGGGGGAGAGAGATTCGCGGAGGTCGGGGGGGGAGAGAGAGTCGCGGAGATCGGGGGGGGGGGGAGAGTCGCGGAGGTCGGGGGGGGGGAGAGAGTCGCGGAGGTCGGGGGGGGAGAGAGAGTCGCGGAGGTCGGGGGGGGGGGGGAGAGAGTCGCGGAGGTCGGGGGGGGGGGAGAGAGAGTCGCGGAGATCGGGGGGGGAGAGAGTCGCGGAGGTCGGGGGGGGGGGAGAGAGTCGCGGAGATCGGGGGGGGAGAGAGTCGCGGAGGTCGGGGGGGGGGGAAAGAGAGTCGCGGAGATCGGGGGGGGAGAGAGAGAGTCGCGGAGATCGGGGGGAGAGAGAGTCGCGGAGGTCGGGGGGGGGGGAGAGAGAGCGTCGCGGAGGTCGGGGGGGAGAGAGAGTCGCGGAGGTCGGGGGGGGAGAGAGAGTCGCGGAGGTCGGGGGGGGAGAGAGAGTCGCGGAGGTCGGGGGGGGGAGAGAGAGTCGCGGAGGTCGGGGGGGGGGGAGAGAGTCGCGGAGATCGGGGGGGGGGAGAGAGTCGCGGAGGTCGGGGGGGGGGGAGAGAGTCGCGGAGATCGGGGGGGGAGAGAGAGAGTCGCGGAGATCGGGGGGGGAGAGAGTCGCGGAGGTCGGGGGGGGAAGAGTACGGAGAGAGAGCACGGAGAGAGAGCACGGAGAGAGAGTACGGAGAGAGAGCACGGAGAGAGAGCACGGAGAGAGAGTACGGAGAGACAGCACGGAGAGAGAGTACGGAGAGACAGCACGGAGAGAGAGTACGGAGAGAGAGCACGGAGAGAGAGTACGGAGAGACAGCACGGAGAGAGAGTACGGAGAGACAGCACGGAGAGAGAGTACGGAGAGAGAGCACGGAGAGAGAGTACGGAGAGACAGCACGGAGAGAGAGTACGGAGAGACAGCACGGAGAGAGAGTACGGAGAGAGAGCACGGAGAGAGAGTACGGAGAGACAGCACGGAGAGAGAGTACGGAGAGACAGCACGGAGAGAGAGTACGGAGAGAGAGTACGGAGAGACAGCACGGAGAGAGAGTACGGAGAGAGAGTACGGAGAGACAGCACGGAGAGAGAGTACGGAGAGACAGCACGGAGAGAGAGTACGGAGAGACAGCACGGAGAGAGAGTACGGAGAGAGAGTACGGAGAGACAGCACGGAGAGAGAGTACGGAGAGAGAGTACGGAGAGACAGCACGGAGAGAGAGTACGGAGAGAGAGTACGGAGAGACAGCACGGAGAGAGAGTACGGAGAGAGAGTACGGAGAGACAGCACGGAGAGAGAGTACGGAGAGACAGCACGGAGAGAGAGTACGGAGAGAGAGCATGGAGAGAGAGCAGAATCCACTCGATGTTTCATGTTAAGGTCTGTATTCGATCTCAAAAAATTGACTCGCATGATACATGAGATATATGGTAAAATCATGTTTTGGGGACGAAAATTTAGGGGTCGCATGATACGCGAGATCGCAGGATACGCGAGTATATACGGTACACAGTATAAACCTTATTGATAGTACATCAGGTAACAAGTCTCCATCTTATGCAACTATACTGTGACTACACAGAGAGTATATCTATAGTCTGCATATATAACACTATGCCCCAGAGAGCTGTGGAGGCTGGGTCATTGAATATATTTAAGGTGGAGATAGACAGATTTTTTAGCGTTAAGGGGATAAGGGGTTATGGGGAGCGGGCGGGGAAGTGGAGCTGAGTCCATGATCAGATCAGCCGTGATCTTATTGAATGGCGGAGCAGGCTCGAGGGGCCGAATGGCCGACTCCTGCTCCTATTTCTTATGTTCTTATTATAACCTCTGCCCTGAGAGGTGCCATTGTCCGGCGGCACACCACACTCACATTATCCTGTGGTTAATAATATTTAGCAGCAATGTAGATTCTGCACTATTTCTACCAGTCATGGAAGTGATAGGAAACAAAACTTGCATTTATATAGCGCCTTTCACAATCACCAGACATCCCAAAGAGCTTTACACCCAATGAAGAAGTTTTGGAGTGCAGTCACTGTTGTAATGTGGGAAACGCAGCAGCCAATTTGTGCACAGCAAGCTCCCACAAACAGCAATGTGACAATGACCAGATAATCTGTTTTAGTGATGTTGATTGAGGGATAAATATTGGTCAGGACACCAGGGATAACTCCCCTGCTCTTCTTCGAAATAGTGCCATGGGATCTTTTACATCCGCCTGAGAGAGCAGACGGGGCCTCGGTTTAACGTCTCATCCGAAAAACAGCACTGCACTGGGAGTGTCAGCCTAGATTTTTGTGCTCAAGTCTCTGGAGTGGGGCTTGAACCCACGACCTTCTGACTCAGAGGCGAGAGTGTTACCCACTGAGCCACGGCTGACATTTCTACATCTATAATAAATAAAGCTACTGAAGTCACACGGTATGAAGTTAGAAACTAATGTTTATCTTCAGAGTATAAATACGACAGAGAATAGTAGGTTTTCCATACCTGTCATATATAAAACCATAATACTGGTGCTGGATAAGACACAGGTTGCAATGTGATCTGTGGTTCCGATAATGGCCTGTAAACCACTCGGCCATCACTATCATTGTTCACGGTGACACATAAACCTGTCAAATATGGTTTAACTTGAAAAACTCCAAACCAACCAGACTACATTTAGTCGTCTATCAGTAGCCGTGACCTTTGACTGCAGCCTCATCAATCACAATGTTTGAACTGATTCTCAACTCCCATCAGCAACCTGACGAGGATATTACCCAATCGTTGGACTGGAGGAGTCATGCAAGTGAAGGTCACTGCTCTATCAAATTCTTTAACTCACCTATTTTTATTATTTACTGAATTCTACTCTGAGAATTATCACAGATACGCTTTTATCGACACCAACACCATGGCTCCCCGTGCTTGCAAACATCGCACCACCACACCTACACCGAGAATATGCAGTCTCCAGAGAATACAACCACTACACCAACACAGACATGCCGATCGTCTCAAATCTAGAAGGCCCTTCTGGACCATTGCCCTTCAGTGATCTCCCCTCAGCCTCGATGACCGATGGCGAAATGCTTGGAAGAACTGCGACACACGGAATGGATTCCTTATCGAGGAGCCCACAGTACAACTCGAAGGATCAAACCTTCCTCGCAAACAGTGGACAACCATCGACCGCCTCAGAACCGGTCACAGTCGATGCTGCACCTTCTCCATAGGTAGGAGATTAAAGCCTCCCCATCATGTGACTGTGGAGCTCCTAATCAGACCCTGGAGCACATCATCGAGCACTGCCCTCAGAGGGAATTCACAGGCAACCTACGGGATATCCACGCCGTTACACCGGGATCTTTGGCCTGGATATCCGACTTAGATATTGACGTTTGATTTGCTTTGCTACTACTGTAAGAAAGAAGAATTTATAAAATAATCTTTTTTGGCTGTGTTTGAATTCCTGTTTAATTAATACACTAAAGTAAATCAATCGCATTTAAAAAATAACTCGTGATGAGTACATGTGGCCATAACTTTTACAGATTTGTCAGATTACACAGTATGAAAATGTTAAGAAAAATGACATTTATAATCACTGTTTCCAACGTTTGTGATTCTCGGTTAATACAGCATTATTCTGCATTTAAAAACACATTTTAAAAATACTAGAATACATCCAAAGTGTCAGGTTTACCAGAGCGACACTGGATTATAATCAGGAGTCGGCTGTATGTCCCCACCAACATGCTCCGCTATTCAGTAAGATCACGGCTACATTATCAACACAACTACTGCCAGAATGGGACAGAATCCAAAACCGCCAGTGGGTTCTCACAGAATTCGCTGGATTTACAGGGCCCAGATGATCATATTAGAACTGTTTTTAAATCAGACTACTTTGTAAATGTTTTAGGCAGCTAAAAACAGGCTTTAAAGCACCACTGAGGAAAAAACTCTCTGGGGGCTGGATTTTACGGTCCTTTGCGCTCGGGGTTTTGCCCCGGAGCGGCGTGAAAGATGGTGGTGAGGTCTCCAGCGACCCGCCGCGATCCTCCGGTCGGGTTTGGCGGTGGCGCGGAGTAGCACCGCCGGCCGGGACAACCTGCGCTGGGTGTGCAACGCTCCTGGTTGCGACACGAGTGCGAGTTTCAGCTCCTGCCCGAGCTGTCCGTCCGGAAGTCATCCTCATCACAGGCAGTCCCTCGGAATCGAGGAAGACTTGCTTCCACTCTAAAAGTGAGTTCTCAGGTGAGTGTACAGTCCAATACGGGAATTACAGTCTCTGTCACAGGTGGGACAGACAGTGGTTGAGGGAAACGGAGGGTGGGGAGTCCGGTTTGCCGCACGCTCCTTCCGCTGCCTGCGCTTGGTTTCTGCATGCACTCGGCGACGAGACTCGAGGTGCTCAGCGCCCTCCCGGATGCTCTTCCTCCACTTAGGGCGGTCTTTGGCCAGGGACTCCCAGGTGTCGGTGGGGATGTTGCACTTTATCAGGGAGGCTTTGAGGGTGTCCTTGTAACGTTTTCTCTGCCCACTGGGGCTCGCTTGCCGTGAAGGAGTTCCGAGTAGAGCGCTTGCTTTGGGAGTCTCGTGTCGGGCATGTGGACAATGTGGCCTGCCCAGCGGAGCTGGTCGAGTGTGGTCAGTGCTTCGATGCTGGGGATGTTGGCCTGGTCGAGGACACTGACGGAGTGCGCCTGCAATGACCGCCTGGGAAATCAGAGCGGGCCAGCGATCCCAGCGGCAGAGAGGAAGGTTCAGTACAACAGTAAGTGAGTGTTTAAATTTTTTGTGCGATTTGTGTTGCAGTGACGTGGGCGATGTCTTAGGAATGTTTTTTTGAGGTTTTTTTTTTAAGATCTCCTTCCCCCCCCCGCCCCCGGCATCTCTCGGAGCGCTCCCGGCCCGACTCGTTAGCTCCCCGGGGTAACGCCCCACGAGAGAGGGATACAACGCCTCCCTTAGCGCTGTGCCCCCTGACTCAGGGCCCAGCTGCCCAATGTTACTGACTGAGGCGCAAACTGTTCCCGGGCGCTAACTTTCCCGCCCCGCCGCCATTACCGCCCCGAAAGCAGAAAAGCAGAAAATCCCGCCCGACAAAACTCATGCAACGTAAAAATAGTCGATGGACTATTCCAGAAGGGACCATGAGGGCAGGTCGGATTAGACAGAATGACAGGGTGGGTACATTAACAGAATGTTTGATGGTCATTCTTTGCAAACTAACCCTATCCTTGTAAAGAGGCTTAGAGGTTTTTCTTCCGGCAGACTTTGGCAAGACAAGGCCCAACACGAGAAGCATCGAGTCTTACAGTGGGGGGAAATGAACTATCGCAAAATGTGTGTCCCTGGTGTGTTAAACAATGCGGGAGACAGAGCACTGCCTGTCTACAACGTACTGATTTAGGTGCCTTGTAGAGCAGCCTTACAATACTCCTTTTAAACAACTACTTGTATTTATATAGCGCCTTTAACGTAGTAAAACGTCTCAAGGCGCTTCACAGGAATGTTATGAGACAACAGTTTTGACACCGAGCCGCAGGAGGAGATATTAGGGCAGGTGACCAAAAGGTAGGTTTTAAGGAGCATCTTGAAGGAGGAGGGAGAGGTGGTTTAGGGAGGGAGTTCCAGAGCTTGGGGCCCAGCAGCTGAAGGCACGGCCAGCGATGGTGGAGCGATTGTACTCAGGGATGCTCAAGAGGGCAGAATTAGAGATCTCGGGGGTTGTGGGGCTGGAGGAGATTGCAGAGATAGGGACTACAAACAGGTACAAATAGCTATTTCCCCCACGTTTGCCGATGGTTTAATCTGTAAGTACGGCCGATACCCGGCAGAGACAGATGATGTGAGACAGCTGAATTATCAGCGGCAAAGGGGCTGGAGCATCCCGCTCGCGGGAGCACTTGGTCTGATTTACCAGCAACAGGCTGGGCATTGTGGCGATAAATCCCTGCTTTCGCATCTTCCAACACATGGAGCTGGGTCACGATCAGCCACAGGCTAGCTGAATCTCGGAGCAGCCTCGTGGTTGCAAGGTGACCAGGATTGGGAATTAAATACTCAGGGATACTTGACAATCCGGAAGGACAGACAGAAAGGAAAAGGAGATGGGGTAGCTCTATTAAAGGATGGAATCACTGCAATAGTAAGAAACGATACTGGCTCAAATGATAAGGGCATTAAAACAGTTTGGGTGGAGATAAGGAACAATAAGGGGAAAAGTCACTGGTGGGCGTAGTCTATAGGCCCCCTAACAGTAGCAACTCTGTTGGTTGGAGCATAAACCAGGAAATAGTGGGGGCTTATAAAAAGGGAACAGCAATAATCATGGGTGATTATAACCTCCATATTGATTGGACAAATCAAATTGGTCGGGTAGCCTTGAGGAGGAGTTCATAGAGTGCATAAGGGACGGGTTCCTTAAGCAGTATGTTACGGAACCAACCAGGGGGCAGGCTATCTTAGATCTGGTCCTATGTAATGAGACAGGATTAATAAACAATCTCCTAGTAAAGGATCCCCTCGGAATCTGTGATCATAGCATGATTGAATTTCAAATTCAGTTGGAGGGTGAGAAAGTTGGATCTCTAACCCGTGTACTAAGCTTAAATAAAGGAGACTATGAAGGTATGAGGGCAGAGTTGGGTAAAGTGGACTGGGAAAATAGATTAAAGTGTAGGACGGTTGATAAACAGTGGTGTACATTTAAGGAGATATTTCACAACTCTCAAGAAAAATATATTCCAGTGAGGAGGAAAGGGTGTAAGAGAAAAGATAGCCATCCGTGGCTAATTAAAGAAATAAAGGATGGTATCCGATTAAAAACAAGGGATTACAAAGTGACCAAAACTAGTGGGAGGACAGAAGATTGGGAAGCTTTTAAAAGCCAGCAAAGAATGATTAAAAACATGATTAAGAAAAGGGAAAATAGACTATGAAAGTAAACTAGCACAAAATATAAAAACAGATAGCAAGAGTGTCTATAGGTATATAAAAAGGAAAAGGGTGGCTAAAGTAAATGTTGGTCCCTTAGAGGACGAGACCGGGGAATTAGTAATGGGGAACATGGAGATGGCAGAAACTCTGAACAAATATTTTGTATCAGTCTTTACGGTAGAGGACACTAACAATATTCCAACAGTGGATAGTCAAGGGACTTTGGGGGGGGAGGAACTTAACACAATCACAAAGGAGGTGGTACTCAGTAAAATAATGGGACTAAAGGCAGATAAATCCCCTGGACCTGATGGCTTGCATCCTAGGGTCTTAAGAGAAGTAGCGGCAGGGATTGTGGATGCATTGGTTGTAATTTACCAAAATTCCCTGGATTCTGGGGAGGTCCCAGCGGATTGGAAAACTGCAAATGTAACGCCCCTATTTAAAAAAGGAGGCAGACAAAAAGCAGGAAACTATAGACCAGTTAGCCTAACATCTGTGGTTGGGAAAATGTTGGCGTCCACTATTAAAGAAGCAGTAGCAGGATATTTGGATAAGCAAAATTTGGTCAGGCAGAGTCAGCATGGATTTATGAAGGGGAAGTCATGTTTGACAAATTTGCTAGAGTTCTTTGAGGATGTAACAAACAGGGTGGATAAAGGGGAACCAGTGGATGTGGTGTATTTGGACTTCCAGAAGGCATTTGACAAGGTGCCACATAAAAGGTTACTGCACAAGATAAAAGTTCACGGGGTTGGGGGTAATATATTAGCATGGATAGAGGATTGGCTAACTAGCAGAGAACAGAGAGTCGGGTTAAATGGTTCATTCTCTGGTTGGCAACCAGTAACTAGTGGGGTGCCACAGGGATCAGTGCTGGGACCCCAACTATTTACAATCTATATTAACAACTTGGAAGAAGGGACTGAGTGTAACGTAGCCCAGTTTGCTGACGATACAAAGGTGGGAGGAAAAGCAATGAGTGAGGAGGACACAAAAAATCTGTAGAAGGACATAGACAGGCTAAATGAGTGGGCAAAAATTTGGCAGATGGAGTATAATGTCGGAAAGAGTGAGGTCATGCACTTTGGCAGAAAAAAAATCAAAGAGCAAATTATTATTTAACTGGAGAAAAAGTGCAAAGTGCCGCAATACAGCGGGACCTGGGGGTACTTGTGCATGAAACACAAAAGGATAGTATGCAGGTACAGCAAGTGATCAGGAAGGCCAATGGAACCTTGGCCTTTATTGCAAAGGGGATGGAGTATAAAAGCAGGGAAGTCTTGCTACAGTTATACAGGGTATTGGTGAGGCCACACCTGGAATACTGCGTGCAGTTTTGGTTTCCATATTTACGAAAGGATATACTTGCTTTGGAGGCAGTTCGGAGGAGGTTCACTTGGTTGATTCCGGGGATGAAGGGGTTGACTTATGAGGAAAGGTTGAGTAGGTTGGGCCTCCACTCAGTGGAATTCAAAAGAATGAGAGGTGATCTTATCGAAACGTATAAGATTATGAGGGGGCTTGACAAGGTGGATGCAGAGAGAATGTTTCCACTGATGGGGAGACTAGAACTAGAGGGCATGATCTTAGAATAAGGGGCCGCCCATTTAAAACTGAGATGAGGAGAAATTTCTTCTCTCAGATGGTTGTAAATCTGTGGAATTCACTGCCTCAGAGAGCTGTGGAAGCTGGGACATTGAATAAATTTAAGACAGAAATAGACAGTTTCTTAAACGATAAGGGGATAAGGGGTTATGGGGAGCGGGCGGGGAAATGGACCTGAGTCCATGATCGGATCAGCCATGATCATATTAAATGGCGGAGCAGGCTCAAGGGGCTATATGACCTACTCCTGCTCCTATTTCTTATGTTCTTTTGTTCCATCAGCATCAAAACTCGATGCTTAGGAATTTGCAAGCAACCCTTTGAAGAACCAAACAGTAATTAAGGGGCAAGATACGACTAATGCTGCACAATTATTAATTTCCCAGCCAACACATAGGTTGTGAGCTGGGTCAAAGTACTGGCAGACCATTGAAAAGACTTGAATTTCTATAGCGCCTTTCACGACCACCAGACATCTCAAAGCACTTTACAGCCAATGAAGTATTTTTTGGCGTGTAGTCACTGTTGTAATATGGGAAATGCAGCAGCCAATTTGTGCACAGCAAGCTCCCAAAAAAAGCAATGTGATAATGACCCAGATAAACTGTTTTTAGTGATGCTGACTGAGGGATAAATATTGTCTCCAGGACACCGGGGAAATCTCCCCTGCTCTTCTTCAATCAGGTGGATGTTTTACGTCCATCTGAGGGGGCAGTCGGGGCCTCGGTTTAACGTCTCATCCAAAAGATGGCACCTCCGACAGTGCGGCACTCCTTCAGTACTGCCCCTCCGACAGTGCGGCGCTCCCTCAGTACTGCCCCTCCGACAGTGCAGCACTCCCTCAGTACTGCCCCTCCGACAGTGCAGCACTCCCTCAGCACTGCACTGTCTGTATTTTTGTGCTCCAGTCCCTGGAGTGGGACTTGAACCCACAACCTTCTGACTCAGAGGCGAGAGAGAGTGCTGCCCACTGAGCCACGGCTGAGTGGTAAAAGTATTGAAGAGAAATCTGTAATGCAACAGGATCTGGAAGAACCACTGTTGTTAGTGGCTGGAAGATACTGAATGTTATTGTGGGATACACACTCGGACACAAATATTTCACCATCCTATCTGCTGCTGCTCAGTTGCCTGTACCCAAGTACAGCATTGTTGCTGCATTAACAACCACCAGGATGTTACCAGGGGTGAGAGATTACAGATGTGAAGAGACACAAGAAATTACAGTTTTTCCCCCCACTGGTATTGAGAAGGTTGAGAAGTGACCTGTTGACAGTTATGAAGAGCTCAGTTGGGATAACTTGTTCCCAGTGGTTGGAGTGATGGTAACAAGAGGGCAACAAGTTAAGATAATCACAAGTACATGAGGGAGAAGGGAATAGAGGGATATGCCGATGGGGTGAGATGGAGAGGGGTGGGAGAAGGCTGGTGTGGAGCATAAACACCGGCACGGATCTGTTGGACCGAATGGCCTGTTCCTGTGCAGTACATTCTATGTGAGGAACGGAGCATAGTGGTTATGTTGCTGGACCAGTAATCCGGAGACACGAGTACTACCCCTCCGACAGTGCGGCTCTCCCTCAGTACTACCCCTCCGACAGTGTGGCATTCCCTCAGTACTGCCCCTCCGACAGTGCAGCACTCCCTCAGCACTGTCCCTCCGACAGTGCGGCCCTCCCTCAGCACCGCCCCGCCGACAGTGTGGCATTCCCTCAGCACTGCCCCTCCAACAGTGCGGCACTCCCTCAGTACTACCCCTCCGACAGTGCGGCTCTCCCTCAGCATTGCCCCTCTGACAGTGCAGCGCTCCCTCAGTACTGCCCCTCCGACAGTGCAGCACTCCTTCAGCACCGCCCCGCCGACAGTGCGGCCCTCCCTCAGTACTGCCCCTCCGACAGTGCGGCATTCCCTCAGTACTGCCCCTCCGACAGTGCAGCACTCCCTCAGCACTGCCCTGGAGTGTCAGCCTAGATTTTGTGCTCAATCTCTGGAGTGGGACTTGAACCCACAATCTTCTGACTCCGAGGCGAGAGAGAGTGCTGCCCACTGAGACACAGCTGTCGCTTTACAAAAGGACATCTTTCAACTTTGAATAGAGGGATTTCTGGAAAACACTTCAAGATAATCAACCACCGATCCAAGATCATTAACAAAAACACTTTGATAATTTTCTGACTATTCAGGCTGAAGTAGATTTTCCTTGCCTTGTGTAAGGATGTTGTCGAGTGCTTTTCAAGCCGTGATTAGCAGCTGTGAGTTCCATGATGCTGCGATATATTTGCAGCTGGAAGCTACACAATGCAAGCTAAATACGCCCTCACTTCTGAAAACACTCGTCCATTTCCGATGTCTCTTCATGTATTTCATCCATGTTTGTGGGACTTTGATTGTAAAAAGCACAGAGTTTTTCAATAAATACTGCCTTAAGAGCCTCTGCCATCGATAATTCCAGCCTGTGATTAATACAATGTCACCCAATGACTTGTGGATCTTAGGGACAACTC